>NC_052667.1:453695-754891 GCF_016802725.1 Solenopsis invicta
GCAATCAGACTGATCTTGTTTTAAATATTAATTCAAAAAGAGAAATAAAATGTATATAATCAAATTTATAAATTAACCGATGAATTTCCTCTATGTATATAATGTATCTTTTCTTGTATCAATTCATAATGCTGATTCATAAATATACTATAAAATTACATAATTCATTAAATTGTCAAATGTTTGAATTCTTTGGGGAAATCGATACCAATCATCGATGCCAATGATCACATTAGGATAGAACGTCAACCGAAAACATCTTTCTCGAAAACGAGCTTGCAGCCTCTATTTAGGATGGTCGCGCAAACTGTCGAAATAACCAGCACATATGGCCGCCGAAAATAAACTGCTCCTTATTCCCGTCCCGCTGAAACGAGGATCGCACTCGTCTCTTTCTCTCCCGTCTTTTCCTCTCACTTTCTTGTCATTTCATTCTCGCCTTTTCTTTCCACGTCCTTCCTCATTTGGTGTTTCTCCCAACTTTGCGGATCTACTTCGAACTCTTCTTCGCGTGGCATACGATTTCAGGTGCGAATTCGAAAAACGCGCGAACCTCCGACATGAATGGGTAGAAAATGTATAGCGAATATTAAAACATTTATTTGTTGTCGCGTCAACTAAGCCACGTGCGTAAAAAAAAGAGGGCGAAGGGTGAGGAAAAAAGAAAACGAGAAGATGGAATATTGTATATACCTTTTTAAGTATCACGTTTCACGGTCACGAAACTGACACCTGCAGAAAGTTTGAGGCTTTGCGACGTTGAAACGAAATTTTGTAAGTTACATCACGAAAATGATCGATTCTTTCTACGAGGAGCGATATCAACTCGCTTACGATGAGTAATAGACAGAGCGTTACATCCTATCGTCCTTTTGATAGCAATCGAGTGCTATCGGTTTATTTTACGCGTCTGAAAATCGCGGGAAAGGTCGTTGCACCAAAACACGTCGGCTCTTCTGGCTGAGTTGATCCGAGAATCTCGCAACACTCATCCGACAGACACGGTGAGTGTAAGTCTCTGTCTCTGTCTCTGTCTCTCTCTCCCACGATTCTCAGACTATTTTTGACGATGAAATGTGGCTTGCTGGTGTTCCTTGCTGCGTCATGTCGCGCACGCGAGAGGATCGTCGCGGTCGATTTCACGGAGCTCACATATCCGCGCATTTGCGTGACGCATACGGGAGCGCCGCTTAATCCGGGAATCTGCTTAACCGAAAGATTAATCGGCGATTGTGGGAGAGATGAGGCGCGATGGGGAACTCTCTCAAAGACGATGGCGGCGTCGGCAAGATGGTCGTATCATCCGAGGCTAGTCGGTGTGAAACACACTTTGTGGAAGTTTGTCTTATAAATGAGCCGCGTGACGCACGTAATTTAATGCGTCGCTTTTGCGCACATTTTCAACCGCATGCACATTGACAAGCAATTTAGGATAAAGTTGACACACATTTTTCATTTACATTATTTATTTTAATTATTATATCTATAAAAAGATTAACGAAATAACTAAATTGTTCCTAACATATTAACGCTTTTCCATCGATTAACAACAAACTTAATCTCTTGGCATAGACTTAGTCTTGGGAAAAGTTACGATAAGCTCTTGCTCTATCTATTAAAACTATCGCTAAAGTGTTGTAACTCTCCTTATAATAGAGATTGCATTATATCAACAATAAAGATCCAGAAGTTTAAGTATTATAACGCAACAGATTCATCGATTTATATAAGATAAAGAGAAACTTTTAATTTTCGATTCTCTGTAATCCCAATGACGCTTGACACGTTGGCATACTGTAGAACGAAGAGGCAAGAGACCGAAATATCTGCCTATCGCTACAAACCGGGAATACGAGACGAAGGGACGAAGGGACGAAGAAGCGAGCAGAGTCGTTGGAGCTATGCGGATTAACGGATGGAATGTCGGTCTCTCCTTCACTCGACTCTCCGTTTCTCGTCTCTAAAAGCATCGCCTTTCGTTCCGTTCATTTTAGATATTATTGTTATGATAGAGTTCGGAGTTTTAGGAATGTCGTCCAAAGACTCGTGAAACGAGAACGACGGCCTCAGATTCTAATTCTACCGGTTGCTTATATAGACAAGGGAGAAAAATCGCAAACGACGTGAAAATGTTCAATATGGCGAGCGATCGTTCCATCGTTTTTCAACAATCACCGACAAAAGCTTTCTCGATTTATCCCGACGAAACAAAGTATAAACTCGTTAAAAATGGCACCAACGGAAAAAAGTACTCGACGTCGGTCGAGAACAAAATTTCCCTTCGTACGGTGGTCATAACCATGGACTCGTCGACCCTTTTCGTCGACCTCAGCGAGATACAGAGAGAAAAAAAGAAAATACGAAATACGAAGCGCGCGCGGACCGAGTCACCAAAGCTCTGTGGATGAGAAGCTAGCGCGTATCGCAGGATTATGACGATAAATAAAACGCCAGGCAGAAAGAGAGAGAGAGAGAGAGAGAGAGAGGCTGCACAGAGACCGAGGCGAATAAAGGGAAAAAGAAATGGGTAAATGGAGGAATAAATACGAGCGAACAGATCGCGGCAACCGCTGCGAGAGCAAAAGAACGAACGTGCGTTGATTGAGACATCGGTGGAGCAACTGTGACAGTTATCTGATTCATGGATATGCCGAGTGTATTTTATGCCGTACGATCTATGAATACAGATCGTAGCGGCCGCGACGCGAGCGTGGCCAAGGAAGAAGGAAATCATAGGTGCGCCTTCACGCGTATATGGTTGTATCAATTACGTGTACCGAGAGTCGCGACTCGTGACACATAACCGAAGAAACAACTACGAGGGGCACTAGGGCCGAAGAAGGGTACGACGACGCATTAGGATTCATCGAACGTGCCTCGGCTACCGGTTCCGCGAGGATCCGCGGCACTCCACGACGCTCGATAACAATCTACGTGATAAATCGCCGATTTGTATCCGTGGTTCCAAGCGTCCGCATTAATTCACGGACGCCTTTTTCAGGGACCGATGGGAAAACATAAGTAGATGCTCGTGGGATTTATGGGCGAATGGACAGCGAAAGATAAACTGTCACGAGGATTACGGAATGTGCGAGGGACATGGAACAGAGCGGAATTTTGGCACGGCACGCTGATAGTGACAGGTGCTGGATGTCATTACACCTACGCGCTATATCTTTTTGTAACACTTGACGTTTGTCCTGTCAACTAAACGTACCTTCTCTCGGCAACTAATATTTTTACTACCGCAAATAAATAATAAAAATTCAATCGCACTTTTTATATGCTCTCAATTACAATTGTACTAATCAAAATGGAGAAGAAAATATGCTTTGTGGATACTATGAGAAGCGCAGACAAATAGATAAAGCCACGATATCTCCAGGGCAACGTTGCCAACGGAGCACGTACGAAGATTGTACTAATTAATGCCACGGGACCGTGCTGTGGCTTCGGTGATGTGCTGTTACTAGCAACGGTGCTGTTACTGTGATAATTACCGGTAGGACGTGAGACTCCGTCTTAATTTGGTCTACCGGTGAAAATTATTAACGCGTAACATTGTGCGCGATGACCAAAATATTCGCCGTGTGATAGCAGAGATCGGAATAAGGTCATTCTTTTTTTTTGCTTGCTAAATTATTTTCAACATTAAAAATATAAACAAATACATTCTAACATATTAACTGAAAGTAAGCAAGATTTTCTATGGATAATAATATAAAATGCAAGATTAATCTTTCATTCACTTTATCGCTATTATTAGATATGCTTGCGCAGAATTTCAACAATCAATTCAGCTCTATGTTTGATATATTATTCACGCGCAGATATGCTTACGTATAAAATTATACATTACATTGTATAATAAAACGCTTCTCGTAGTATCAATAGCTTTTATAATAATAACCTGTGATGCATTTACAATTTCTGCATCTCTCCAATTTATTGTAACATCATTGTTGGTTGAATATAAATTGTGTGGGCGCGCGAGCTTAACACAGCAAACGAATAAAAAGCTGCCACATGCTTTACAAATCCTCCCAGTGATATTCCCAGCTTCCTGTTGATGCGAACGACGGGCTATGCAATTAACAGGTAATTCGCGTTCGAGATTTCGGAATCTTCGTAATATTTACGTAAACTTCCGTTCAATTCCTTTGAGCGATCGATCGTTCGGTAAGCATGTTATCTCGAAGAAGAGGTCTCGCAATAAAATCGGTCGTTCGAGCAGCTGTAATCCACGAAAATAAAAGCGCTAATGGAAACGTGCCGTCGGTGGATGCATCGTCGACGGCATTCCCGACGCCCGACGCGTGTCCCCGTCGTCTCCGTCTCCGTCTCCGTCTCCGTCCTCGTCGTCCTCGTCGTCGTCGTCGTCGTCGTCGTCGTCGTCGTCGTCGTCGTCGTCGTCGTCGTCGTCGTCGTCGCCGTCGTCGCCTTCGTCTCCGTTGACAAGCGCGGATAGCTTTCGGGACATGTGACGAGCACGTGTCCCGAACGAGAACATATCGGCTTTCGTCCTGGGATTAGTAAGCCACGGCGAAGATTTCCTCGCGCCAGCGAACTTGACTGCGGCGCTCGAGTTTTACTTTTTGTCACCATGTGCGGCGTCTCGACGCCGTTTAAACTTCCCGTCATGCGCTGCGATGCGTTAACACTCGTTTATTTCCATATCTCTATCTCTTGCTCTCGCTCAAATGATAATTATAAACTGATTGGAACTATCCGGTCGATGAACTCTTTCATGGATTAGACCTTTGCGCGATACGCCAATATACATAAGCGTAAGTAAAAATATTAATCGAGTGTTTTCGCATTTCAAATTTTCTAATGTAAATTTTTTAATTTAAACCTATTAAGATATGATTTGAGCAATTTGATATATAGGATTGTAAATTGTCAACGCTGCGTTTGGTTGATGCAAGCTCCAGAACATATATCGTATGTATTTTGCGCGTATAGTGAAGCAGAGAGACATGAACCAACTTCTACTCAGTCGAGAGTCGAGAGAAATGAGCACCGGTGGTCAGTAATGAGCCAGAAAACTGGCGACAGCTTCGCTATGCACTCTATATCCTATTCCAACGAGATGGGGCTGCGATATTGTGCTATGTTTGTCCGTCAGACATGCATGCACAAATATATCTATATATATATATGTATACATAATCATGCGCGCTTTAAAGCGAGTATGCGCGCGCGCGCGTGTGTGTGTAGTACGCATGAAGGCCTATAATTCACGCGACTGGCCCGCAGGCTCGTCTTGTTAGCGCCCCGCAGAAACCGAACTGAGATTCTCCTAACTATGTGGTCTCCTCCAGCGATATACGCAGGGTGCCAGAGAATCGAGGTGGATTCGATCCAAGGAAAGAGGAAAGGGTGAAAATCGGCGATAGAAAGAGTACGAGAATTAAGTGCCAGACGACATAAAGGATTCGAGAATGGAAAAGAAGAGAAGAACAGAGGGGACTTGGCGCACGGCGAAAAAAAGGTGAAAGAGAAAGAAAGAGAAGAAATGTAAACCCTCCCTCCAATCTTCATCCTCCACCAACGCGCATAAATGCATAGCTATCTCCGGATGCATCTTCACCGGCGGAACGACCGAACGAAAAGAGCGCGTTATCGGTACTCCGACCTGATAAATCCCTCGAAAGAATAATGAGTCGACATTATTCATGCTGGCCCGTCAGCGTCGCTCGACCGGTCCGCTCTCTCTCTCTCTCTCTCTCTCTCTCTCTCTCTCTCTCTCTTCGCTCGTCCGTTTTACCGAAGGCAACGTTTCGGCACTTGGCCATTACGATCTCCGAAAACGAGCGCGGGAGAGAGATTCGCTCGTGGAATCGACCGGACGATATTAGGATAGCGCTTAGCTGGATCAACTGGAATTCGTTTGGGGCACGGACGGAGGGATCGGGCGACCGGTTCGTTTGATCGATAGCGCGCTCTGACTTTTGCCTGATACCCATTCCCGGACAGCAATGTTAGAATGACGCGGAAGAATCGTTCAGCTCCCAGCATGATTTACGTCAAAGATTTTTCAAGCAGGCTTAGAGATTTTACAGAAAAAAAATCGAGTCTCTTTACTTTCTATATATGTCTCATTTTACACTTGTTTATTGTCGTATTCACGTGTGCTAAGAATAATAAAAATAATTCAAATAACGTTTATATTGTATTATCGAGATACACCGTAAATTTAATGAGATCTTGACATATCTCTGTAAGAAAGTACAAGTAACTTGTTCGCATATTTAACAAAGTTTTATTAAATAAACACCCATTATAAGCTCATTTATTTTAATTCAAGTTGGAAAATTTATTAACTTATTCATCAATGCACTCATGAATTTTATTCTTTCGTTTCATTAATGCCAACAATAGCTACATTTTGTTCTTATTTGTCTAAACCTCCATTTGCGGTTGCAACTAGTGAGTGCGAATTCACGGTTGCCGTGACCGCCGTGGTTCAATTTCCGTTTTACCAAGAGAAACAACCCTGCCCTCTCGTCCCCGTCCTCCACGATGCTCGATATTACTAGATTCAAATTGCCTACCCTCCCGCGCTCCGTCGCCGCCCCGGATACACCCGGCACCCGGCACCGGCATCGGCACCGGCATCTACCAGTGACATTGAGTGACACGTTTAGCACATCCGTTTTATTACAACTTCCCCTTTCGGTTGCGGCTCTCTCGCCAATTTGGTCGTGCTATAAAACACGTGGCGACAGATTCGGCACTCTACAATCACTAAACTACCGAGACCGATCGGAGCAACCTTTCCTTTCGCTCGGTCTACACGTCGACGAGCGACGACGTAAAGGTTCGACTCTGAGGTTCGTCGCTCGGCTTGCAATCGAAAGAAGCGCAAGATCTCGAGCTCCCGATACGAACGATGAATTATCGTGGCAAACAGAGATTCAATTTTCCGCGAGCGTCCACGAAGAAAAATCAGATAAAAGGTATCTCCTCTTCCCGGTGTGTCAAACTTGGGCGTAGATATAAAAGTCGGCCGCGATATTTTATACGAGCATGTCGGCTATCGACCGCGTCGACGTAACCCGATTGCCGATAAGGCTGCGCGAACGGTTGGCCACAAGTTGGAAGGAGCTTTTTATCCATGACACGCATCTACGGAATGGAGAAACGGCGGCGCGCGGCGGTGCATAGCAGGCAAAAGGGCGAGAACGAGGCCGACGCGACGGCCGTCCCGCCGTACCTTGCCTCTTCTCTTGGCTCTTTGGACGCGCCGCGTTATTTAGTGCCGAGTATCGCAGCATCATGCTTAAGTGCTCCGTTGACTTACATCCCTTCGTATCGTGCCGGACTGAAAGAACCAAATGTTTTTCCCTCGAAAAGCGCGATGAATATTATTGAGAGCGTAGCGGAAAAAGACTTTTATGTATACGCTACACTCGTAAATAACGAGCAATTCACTTTGCGTTCTTAATCGATAGGATATCATAATTTATCTCCATTTTAAAGGCTTAAAATTCACGTTTATTATCAAATCACATAGAGAAAGCCATATGGATCGCCAAATATGATGATCCACTCGATTAGCTGCTTCAGGACTTACAGACTTGCCCATTCTTAAGCCGATCATATTCAAGATCGGTATGACGATGAGCTGAAAACGCGAGGGTCTTAACACGAGCTGGCACATATGTTCTCGGAAGAGGATGGCGCGTACGAAATAAACATCAAGAAAACGAGGAGGGAGACCCATAAGTTGAAATGGAAACGACATTCCATCAAACTAAACTCTATCTCACGTACGTTTATGCTACGGCCAACTTCTTTCTATTCTTTTTTTCCCTATTGTTTGAATTTAATTGATGCATCTCTTCACCGCGACTAAAAATATTAAGTTATTTGAAGAAATGACATACACGTTTGTAAGGTCCAAATTGATGTCTAAGAAAATAATAAATCGAATTAATTTACAATGCCGTCAATTAGCAAGCTACTGTAAAAGCACACTCAAACGAGAGGGCAAGCGATCGTTTCATGGTGACTCACTTGGACGCTTCTCGTGATTTCTTGGAGATTGGAGATCGAAGCGTTAGTCTTCGAGTTTGAGAAAGGTTTACGATGGAGAATGGGTACGTTGACGTAACTCGATGGATGCATTTTTAACGTAACCAAAATAGTGGTAGCAATGGCTTTCGAAAAGTGCGAGAAAAAAACAAGATAATGGGATCTCTTGAAAAATGGCTTGTAGAAAGAAATGAAGAGAGGCAAGGACGGTGGCGGGGAGGGGGCATCAAAACAGATAAAATAGCAACTGCTGCAACAAATACAACCACAACGACGATGACCGTTTTCTTCAACGTTTTGTTTGAAAAATCTCTAAAATCTCGTATATTATATTTTTTATTAGGTACATCAAAAAATTTAATATTATTATATAAAAAATTATATTAGCATCAATTAATTGGTAGCTCTCGCAAAAAAATGTCATGCTACAACACGCTTGAGTCTTTTATATATAGTATTTATATTGAGTATTTTATATAACGCAATGTGGCAATAGTGAAGCAAGTAAATATGAACTGGTCTATGTAAGGTCGCGGTAACGTTTACAGAACTAGAAGTTCCGAGGTCAGACCGTACCTAGAGCGACACGACGATGGCGATATCGACAGTCGGCCGAAGTCGTAAAGCTAGCCCTTATAGTTGTGTGCAGTACGCCTCGCATAGCACATCGCTATCTCACGAGAGACCAAAACGAGAGTGAGCCGGCGGACGGAAGAGGGAAAAATTGCGTTGCCCGATATGCAGATAGAAGAAGTAGGTGTTTAAGTATGTAACGTCGCACGAAAGACCCGTCGCGTGGGCGAAACGTCCCGTTACTTTACGATTATTTTACCACCGACCGTCGTTACTGTCACTGCAAAGTCATTGGGAGAAAAAAAAAAACGATAAAAACGATCAAGATGAAATGAAGGGAACGTGTAGCTTTCAGTATTGCGATACGTATAACATTGCTCGAAAGCATATTGATGAAACAAAAGTGCATAAAATGCGAAAAATGGTTAACTATGCGATACATTGTACCGTAATCTACACTGCATTAATGATAAATACTATAGCAAATTAAAATAACAGAAGAAAATGCAAAATGTCTATTTCTATACATATTTATAATAAATTAAAAAATTAACAAATAAAATATGTAAAAATATGCAAAGAATGTGTGTTTCTTTACCAAAAGGTTCCACATGTTTTGTCGTATTCAAAGTAATGTTATAAAAACGTTATGTTCGGTTTATATCGTCATAAGCGATTGAAACATACGAAACAGAAGTAACGCAAAGCAATTTACATATTGTGTATTAGAGCAGCAAATGTAGTATCGGTTACGAGGACGATTAAGTTGAGATGGGAACCGCGGCGCGTGGACAGACGATCGTACGACCTCGTAAATCAATGCGTGCTCAGATTGCGCTCGTATTAGTGTCGGTTTTACGGCGCACTTAGAAAGATAGATTAAGTGCGCGACCTTAGCACCGATCACTGGAACCAGATTGCCAATGGTCGCGGTTAACGATTAATGTTCCCGCCCCATTAAAATTAGAATGAGATATTTAAAGCGTGACTCGCTGCGATCAGTCGATGCAGGACATTGATCCTTCACGTGTCAACATCACGTGCCGGTGCTGTTGCAGCTTGGAGATTATGTAAAAGATATTTTAAGGCTCGCGACCCCTGTCTCTTTCCTCGTGATTAATGAAGAAGACGAATTTATAGAGGTACCGCTAGCAACGTCAAGGTCACCATGGTGTCTTAACGTCACTTTGAGTAGTCATTCCCTCCGTGTGTAATACTCGACAACTTTTCCATTACTTGGCATATCTTTGGCGTCGCGCGTGATATTTTTTATAATATTCAAAATATGTATTTTAACATTGGAATGTCATGATAAAAAATTATTTTAACGATACTCTTACATTCTTATCAATTTTTACATCAAGCAAAAAACACCGTAAACTCATCTACCGTCAATTTGCATCACACACACGTGCGCATAAGCGCTCATAAACGCGAAAACAACGACTACAACACTGAACCATGACTGCAACGTCGTCGCGTATGTAAATGCGCAGAGGCACCTGCAGTGATAAATTGATTATTCCCGACCCTCCCTCTCGAGTCTCTTCCTTTTCCTACCGGCGCAGCGCGGAGCGGCGCGGAGCGGCGCGGCGGCGGCGATGGCGGTTCTCTCGAGGCCTCTTGAACAACGTGACTGCTCGATCGGCTTGCCTCTAGGTCGCATTATAATAAATACATAATGTCGATACTTAATATTTTACGCAGGCAGAATTTAAAGAATACCGTAAACGGCACCCTCGGGCATTGAGCCTGCAATTTCGCAAATTTCTTAAGCGTCCATACGAATATGGACGGAAGATGCGTGAAAGGCAAGCTAACTGTTGCCTATGTATTACGGAAATTGATCTAATTTTTATTTCAAGCTTAAATAAAGGACACACCGCATTAAATAATAAAATATCAATGAATATAAATCACTAAAAAATAATAATATAAATTCTTCATTATTTACATAAATTTACTTTTCCAGTGAAAAAATATAAATCAGGTCAGACTCAAATTTGGCGATTAAATGAAATTAAAAAAAAAATACTGCATGCCAAATTTCAATTATGAAACCAAACATTCATATTATGTAAGAAAATTTAGAATTTCTAATGTTATAAGGAACATTGACATTATTTACATATTTTAACTGTATATTGCAGCATTATTATTATCGATTCGGGCGAGAAGATACAAGACAAATCAGAGCGCGACACACGGACACGTGTGATCGTGTCATTTTGGTAACCGAGTCAACACGCTATTGAAACACTCGATGCCGAGTCATCGAGTGCCTCGTAGAAGCACGCATTGCGTGCGAATTGCATCCGAGAAGGGAAGATTAGGGGTAGCAAGGGGAGGGACGGGATTGCATTGTTTCTCTCGCCGTGGCAATCTGTTGTCGGCCCTCTTCACTCGAGTGTCCTCACTCTCCCTTCACTATCACTACTACTACACCAGCAGCATCACTACGACTATCGTTACAGCAGCTCGTTCACTACCACTGCAACCGTCTAGTCTCATCGTCCATCGCACCACCCGCTACTTTCATCGAGTGCTTAGACTTTTCGGCCACCCTCGAATCGACCCTTCGAGCAATAGCGAACGTCGCCATGCCACTCCCCTCTGCTTCTGACTGTACCCTTCAAGTACCGACAATTAGTTTCCCATTGACCTATACCGCGGACCCTCCGTGGTACACCTCGTGAAAGAATTAAACCGGAACAACAAACAAACAAACAAACAAACAAAGGGCCGCTTGATTCAAGGGTAAGGCTGAAAATCAACCTGTATTTATAATAAATCAACTTTTATTCTTATCGTACGATTTTAAATTAAGCGCAAATTTTTATGAAATTTCTTTAGTCCTTCTACATTTATATTTTATTGAAATATTTCATGGCGCGACGGTGTATCGAATAGTTAAAAATGTATTCAAGTAGCACACTTGACAAATACTCGCGCGCCTTAACCACTCGCAATCGTGGCTCGAAGGAGCTACGACCTCATTATCGAATCGTACACACGATCGGCGTTTACGACGTCAATTGGTGCTGGTTCGCGTGCATGGTTGTATGTGTTTGACACCGCCGATACCAGGCGATACCAATCGTGGGCACGTGTTGGTCGTGAGACCCGGTGTGTCACGTCCGGCAGGTAGTCGGGAGTGTGTAACACACGGGACGATCTCTTCGCGTCTCTTCTGTTCTCTCGCCGTTGTAATTAAACGCGAAGGAGCTCGAGAATAAAAGTCGTGCGGCACCACTAATTAACGATGTCAAGGTGTCGAAATCGAATCGCAGTATTTCACGCGTCGGACCCCGTTAGATCCCACTGAATCGTTCGCACCAACGTCAAAGGCGCGATCGATGATGGTGGGGAGAAAACGCGAGGACAACTCGCACCATACGGATTCTTGAGACACAGGCAACTAATAGAGCGGAGTGAGAAACAAGCAGCCGAGGAGATAACGGCGAGAGGTCCGGCATAATAATTTGTGCGCACCTCATTCTCGGTAGCGAGAAGACGGCGAGAGAGGATAAACGAAGACTGAAAGCTTGACATCTCAATTACGAACGAGTCTCGATAAAGGAAAAAAACGCGTGATTAGAAGCAGTGGGTATGGAACCACCCAGAAAAAATGTTTAACAAGATTTGAAAATTTCAACATGTTCTACCATCTCATAATGTGATATAATAACTAAATATTTAATTATCCATATTTCTTACGTTGCCTTAAAAATCTATTGCGACTTTGCATTATTATCGCATAAATTCATTTATAACTTTTTTTCAATATTAATAATAGATGCATATTATCTAGCATAAAAAATTATCCAATTGTTATTTTCAACTTTTAACAATACTCAAGCATTAGCTGAATAAAAGATATATTTCTTGCCTATATTATACGAAAGGAAAAAAAGACGAAATGTAGAAAGTAGAGTATAATTGAAAACAACAAACTCTACACGATGAATTTCAATGTATAATGGAACGTAATGCCGGAATAACATAATGTAGAGGTAACATATTGTTTCAAGCGAATTGTTACAAGGCTCTGATGCATCAAATATCAGGACTGTCTTAACAGATGCACCTCTCTTGTACCATATTTTTTAACAACGAGTCGTACTTAAACTCACTACTCGAACATGCGAATTACTACATGCGAATTCGACAGATTCGCCCTACCGCAGCAGGTGCATAATGCCGAGATCAAAACATAATAAAAGATCGTAACGTCTAAGGTCAATATTTTTCAGAGGAATTTCCTTATAATAAAATATAAAAAATATCACATTGTAAAGAGAACTTGCAACGTCTATTGTCTAACGATAAATTTTTTTAAGAAAAATCACGATGCTCTATGTTGCCGTGAAAGGACTGCGTCAAACGACGTCGGCGCGAGTTACGCGGCAGAAAACAAAATGCAATTAACGACAATGGCCGCGTCTGTTCATTAGCATTTTTTTACGTGCTCGCTCGCGGCCTTTGTTCTATTTTCATTTCGTTCCATCACAGCGATCTACCGGCTCTTCTCTTTTCTACGGCCAGCCACTTCGCTTCATCGCCGGTGCGCGCTTCATCCCTTTGCCTCTTCACCTTCAGCGTCCATTGTTGTCGGCGATGGCGGTGCGCTCATTGTGCTCCGACACAATAATAATTGCGCTAATGATCGCGCTCGAAAAGTGCTTCGTAATCGGTGGGGTAGGGATCCTTTCAGACTCTTTAGCCCGTTCCTTAAAGTAACTACTAACGCGATAAAACCTCTGGCTCGATAAAAAAAAAAACAATCAAAAAGCTACAAGTCAAAATCCACGTGTGCAGTAAACGATATGTACGGACAATCAGAATGACTTCTAGCAAATAATACTGTTTCTAAATCTACTCTATATAATTGGTTATATTTCGTCTGAGTAACCATACGACGATTGTTAAAAATTGCTAAAAAATGTCATAATAAAAAAGAAATAATGAGAGGACACGACAAAAGGCACAATTTACACAATCAACTAAGCGGAGATCGATGTGTGGTCGATATACAAAGAAGCAGTTATGCCCGGAAGCGGTCGCCGCGATCGAAACACGAGAACGAAAGAAGGGTCCAGAGTAAAAGATCTATTTTCTCGCTTCATTCCACGAGCGGTATTCGCGTCGGTGCCCAACCACATATTAAAGGGATAATGTAAGCGCACGCCCGTTCACTCGCACGTGTGTGCACGAATCGTACGTACGTACGTACGTACCTAGAACGTGCGTTAACGTACGAAAGCGGGTAGGATATGCCACGCGGGGCACTCTCTTCATTTCCAGGCTGTCACGAGCAGAAGAAGATTCGGCCTGCGTTTGACAGCCCCAGGGTCTGGGTTGGGTGCTGCTGCTGCTGCTGCTGTTGCTGCTGTTGCTGTTGCTGCTGCTGCTGCTGCTGCCGGGGCTGGGCCGTAGGTTGGGAGAATCGTACAGGGGCACGTTGGAGGTGGAGGGTACACAGTCGAGAGGATCGGCGCAAAGGGACGAGAGAGAGAGAGAGAGAGAGAGAGAGAGAGAGAGAGAAAGTTGGCATGTGCCCATGTGCCAGTACTACCGATTATTCCGTACTGCATCGTATTGCTACATCGCGAAACCACCCCTTCTACGCTCCCCTTTTCTCTTGCACGGCTTTAACTCGCCCTCCGCTAGTACTCTCTTCCAACTGTATTCATCCCTCTTGCAAAAAAATTGTGGAAACAGACCAGTACACAGTTGAAATAGAGCTCCAATATGTATCTCCTTTCTTTGGAAATACCGACGAATACTTCTTTTTTCTTTCTTTCGCAGAGCGGGACACAATCTTTCAATAAACTTCTCGTTTTGATTACTTGACCATTAAATCTATCGTCTATTGTACAATAAATTCTTAAAAACACAAATGCTAAACGTGTGTAATGCGAAGCTGCCATGATTTGACTGATACCGAAAAGAGTATACATTAAAAATGATCTAAAAAAAGTTATTATCCTAAAGAGAAATTTCGAAGAATATCAAGCAATTTATATTCTATACACATACATATAAATCTAATTCAACTGAAAAGTTTGAGTTTCTCATGTATTTGCGACATAATAATGTTTCTCATGTATTTGCGACGTGCACATGTGCATAATAGTCAATGTACATGAAATGTGTGTTATTTTCTTTATGGTTATGGCAACGTTAATTCCATATATATATATAACGTAAATATAAATATATCTCATATGCACTGATGTTAACTATTAACTATTCTGCTTTGGAACAGCCTTTAAATAACGAATTATCGTCGATCAAATTTTCATAAAAAATATAACGGTAACTTCGCACGGTATCTTCGATAAATTATTCGATGAATTATAACGATTAGCAAAATACGAGGAAAGTCAGAAAAACGGAAGTAGAAACTAAAAGAAAAAAATTCGAAAAGGAGAAGATCTGAAATCGAAGGACCAACGAGATTCCCGATAGAAACTGGAAACGTGCATGCAGCAGACGGGTTACGGGAGGGCAGATGCAATGACGGCTGCTGTTTAATATCGGTGCCGCACATGGGCGCACTCTGAGACACATTTCACTAATATTGCAGCCAGCCAGCCAGCCAGCCAGCCAGCCAGCCAGCCAGCCAGCCAGCCAGCCAACCAGCCAGGCAGACAGCAGCTAGCAAGCGGCAGCTAACGGAGACGGCGCGCTTCCCAGTGCACGCTTTACATATCTCTCGGCGCATTAATATATTCAACACATATGAATATTGCAGAGAGACCGAGAGACACGTAGGAAGTGAGATAGAGAAAGAAAAACGGGATAGAAACAGAGAGAGGGACGGCGAGGAAGGCAGGTAGAGATGATGTACTCGCCAGCTAAACCATTGTGCCTATCTTGGGCTTCATGAAATCTGCAGTTCTCTCGCTTTCGCTCTTTCACTATCTCCTATTCCGCGTTCCCTTTACCTCTCATTGTTCCGCGACAGAGCTTTGTGCTTTGTGCCTCTCGCAACTCTGGAACTATTTCCGTGGCTTTGAATAAGGAACTAATGAATACGAACTGTGGATGGTGGCAAGCTTATATATTCCCTTTATAACTTTTATATATATATATATATATATATATAATATATATATATATATAAAATGTGTATCACACATTTATCGTTCGTGCACGTTTCTTTCGCATTCAAGCTATCTCGTTTCTTATTCCCCCGTATGAACGTATAATTGCAGTAATTATTTATACACACACACACACGCGCGCGCGCGCGCGCACGCACGCACAATATATAAAAAAGAAACAGTAATCGCCATAAAAATATCTTTAATTTTCAAAATGTAAGAAATTAATAAAATCTATAATAGTTGTTGTTAATTATTTCCATATTTTTGCGATTACTAACTAAAGTAATTACAGACAACTTTGCGTATTTTCCCAAAAATGTTTTTCCAATTTTTATTTCTATCAACTATCTTCGTTGGTGTGTTCCAACTGCATCGTGCAGTTTCGGCGAGACGTTTTCAAGCGAGGCGTTTTCTGCCTCCATGAGAACCAATTACCCTTCTACCCTCTTACGAGAATGGCCGACCGGCGACCCTCTGGGCGATGGTCGCCGGTATACGAAAGTCCAGTACGCGCGTGTGCATACGTTCGAGAGTTGCTATATGCAGTCGAGTACACGCGTGACAACGTAGCGCTACGCGTGCACATAATACGTACGCACATATGTAGGTATACATATACATGTATGGTGTCACGTCCACATCTATGTATGTTTCTACACAAACAAACGTTTACACATGTAGATTTTACATGCCCACACAGACACATGTATGTGCGCCTATGTCCGACTCCTTGGTAATAGAGACTGGAGAGGACAAGAAGGAGAGACAGAGAAAGACGAAAGAACCGAGTGAGAGAAGAAGAGAGAAGCAACAGTGATGGATCGTCCAATCAGTGCCGCGAGATGAAGCACGAGAGAAACGGAGCGAGAGAGGAGGCGAGACCAGAAGAGAATCTTCTCCACCTATGGCACGGTATGCGATGGACGATGAAAAAAGAGAGAGAGAGAGAGAGAGAGAGAGAGAGAAACGAAAAGCGACAGAGAAAGGGAGAGGTCATGGTCGGGTCGGTCTCTTGCTAATCGAAGAACACGAGGTGGCCCTGTGGCGGCTCCGAGAGAAACTCTACCTCGACTATTCTCCTCCGCCATCACCTATCGCCAGCTATTGTGTAACTTGCTCTCTCGACCAGCAACGAATTCTCTTCCGCGAGGCCTATAGTCGTAATCAAACTAAATTTATTTATTTTTTAAAATCTGCTTACACAAAATCGAAAAACTCTAATATTCTATCTCTTTAACAATTTTATTCTTTAACATTTTTATTTTCAAATAATCTCATATCATATCGATTGTAATGTGATGTATTTTATGTGATTCTATATAAAATAAAAAAAAAAGATATCGCATCTTATAAAAAGATATTTTTTGTTGTATTGTTAATGTTTATGAATATTTAGATGTTAGCATTAACCAGACATTATTTAATTAATTAATAGTTGACACATACATTAATATAGTAAACTTGGCAAATTTTAGCAAACAAAACTCAGTCGTTTGGCCGAATTATATCGATTACACAACTGTACAAGAGTATAGGCTTTTGGAATGTACCTGCGATGTATCAAGGAATGAAACAAGCGGAACTGTGGTCGAAAGGGTTAAGCCCAAGAATCGCGAGCCGCAAAGTGGTTAAACATCACTCAAACTATCGCGCATACCGGTGCGGAGATTATCGAAGATCCGCGTTATGGGGGAGCTTTGTGACGTACTATTACATGCAAAACATCACGAGAGGATAATGGCGAATCGTAACAATAAAATAAAAAACCATTTGTTGTACACATTATCGCAGAAAAAATTCTGATATAATACAATTTCTATTAAATACAATTTCTATTGAATAAACAATATATACAATTGATATCATAAATTATATTGCATATTACAATATATAACGAGATTGTTTATTTTGAAATAAATTTATATAACAAATAAGTGTAAAGAATTTTCAATTAATAATTTTCTCTCAGATTTTGCTAATGATATTAATAAGTAAAAATAAAATGAGTGTAAAAGTATATATCATTAGGCAAAAGGTACAGAACGTAACAAAGTAACAAAGTATATAACTTGAATGATATATATCTGGCTACGTCAATTCTTTCATCACCCATAGACATCCGAAATGCACTGCAGGAGATTGAAAAATGATTTCCTAGCAACGACGTAGCACGAGCTACGCCACTGTGCGTAGAGTGGCGAAAGAGAGGAAGAGAGTAGAGAGAGGGTGGCTAACAATGGCCGCCAACCAAAACATCCGATAAATCTAACCGGCCCGGACCTCAAGCCCCGAGGGGTTTTAAACTCTCTCACCCCAAACGCCGACGCGGGCGCAACCCTTACATTACGTTACACACTCACGGAAAAGGGAGCCATGCCGTGTGCTATTGCAGGGCGATACGGGGGAGGGGGAGGGGGAGGGGAGAGGTGGAGGGTGGTAAAGGGGTGGTAGCGGGTGTGCACAGTACGGTGGTTCCACGCGATGGAGACGGGGAGAAGAGAGGGACGTGATGTGCGACCCATGAAAAACCAAACCGAGAGAATTCCACCCGTTCTCCTCTTTCACCTCCGTTTCTCCAGCATCCACCTCGTCCCCCGTCTCGGCTAACCTCCTTCTACCAGTAAACGTAACGAGATCTACCGCGCGCGGGCGGTCGTGTACCAGCTCTGACGAAATTTCGACGAATTTGTTTTGTTACCGCATCCTAATTCGTTTTGTCTCCCGCCGCCCCCAGAAGAGAGGGAAGAGGGAAGAGGGGAGGAAGGGTCCTCTTATTCAAAGCCGTGGTCGAAATTCCGACTCGACAAACGCGCGCTCTGAAATTGCGATGAAAATGATATCTTATTTAAGAAGTGATGATAATATTTATTAAAAATTGAATAAAAATCACTATATTAATCACTCGATTAAAATATGCCATTTTTAAAACGTTCTTATGAAATGGAAAATAACGCAGAAGCGACATTTGGATTTGGGAGACGCCTCCTCTCTCCGCTGATGCCGGTAACCGTTGCACTCGTAACAGACGAGCAAGACGGAAATATGCAATCGGGGAAAACGCACAGGCACACTAATGTCGTCGTCGACGCGGGAACTCGACTCTCGTCGCGTCGCCGTCGTCGCGCAACGTATCGAGAGTTAAACGACGCTTGGAATCTCGGGATTCCTCGACAGTCGTACATAATCAAGCGCGTCTACGATATTCCGCGCCTGAGCTGAGTGGCGAACCACGTTTCCGCGTCGAAGAATGTCGATAGCTTTCAACTACGCACTTAAACGTATGCAGATTTGACGTGTTATTTGCTTGAAAAACATTGACGTAATTTATATACAGTTAAAAATACAAAAGAGATCGCAGCAGCACAAAAAGAATGAATGAGACAGATTAATTTTTTCTTATTACATGAAAATTTGCTTCTTTCGAATGAAATAGCAAAGAATTATTTTATAGGTGAAGACACGTACATACGACACATGCATTCGTTATGATTTTGATACATTTTATATCGATTTTAAAGATATAAATCGCTTTCAATTTGAATACAATTTGGACAGAGGAAATTAAAGAAAATTTGACGTTAGGCGTCACTATCGCGAATACTTTCCACGTGTATCGAAATTGACTCAATGCTCCCGAAGAGGGAAAAAAAGGATCTACGAGAGGCTGCTGCGCGAAACGAAGAAAAAGAAAAACCCTTTCTCCAGAGCGGCGCGAGCCCAAGTCCGCCCCACCTTTTCTTTACGAATCGGCTCGAGAGAGGAGCGGCGCGGCGTCCGCGCGAGACCGCTTACTCGCTTCGTGGGCGGAAGGAAGAGGTCCAGATGAGGAGAACGAGGAGGACGAGAGGCCAGAAAGAGGGACAGACAGGTCGGCCCGAGAGAGGAACCCGCGGCTGCCATGGTTACCGTCGCATTCCCGCCTCGCCTCGTTGCCATGGAGATGGCGGCACCCTTTCCCTCTCCTCTCCTCTCCTCTCCTCTCTCTTTTCGTTCTCTCGCTTTCTCTCTGCTCCACTCGCATCTCGCATGCCGACCCACACTCTCTCACACTCGCGAAATTCCGTCCTCCTCGCTCTCGGGCGCCAATCTTCTCTCCGACGACAAGGGGCGATTCGCTCTCTCGTGCTCGCTTCGTCCTTCCTTCGCGGAGAGTACCGCTGCTCTCTACGGAGAGAGAGGGAGGTCGAAAGAGAGGAATAGACGGAGGAGACAGCCCGCGAACGTGTACGCATGCGTGATACTTGGTCCTTCGCAATATCGAGGCTCGATGCATCTCCGGAACGATTCGATTACTTATCAAACGCGAGTCACTCGCAACCTCGTAATGTACTATCGCGCGATGCTTATCGGTGGCGTTCGAGAGGATTTTGAGGCCTCTCGAAAAAGATCGACGCGATGTCGCTTACTAAGGGATCGTGCACCCGATAACAGGACGAAACAATGAAAATTTCATATACCAAGAAACTTGAAAAAAAAACCTTTGATTTACTCGTTAGTCATTCAAAATTTAGTCTATTTAAAAAACATCGAAAAAGTGTTCCGTTTAAATCTTGTTGTGCAATATCGTTTAGTGCCAATGGTTTGTAAGATTGTGATATTATGAATTGCACTCTCTTTTCATGACCAAACTTAATTTGAAAAAAATAAATAGTTTCCAGTGAGCTGGAAACCTTCCTACAATTCTCTCTGCGGTGCATAGCACTGTGTCTGCTAATCGCCAAGTAGAATCATTCGCGCGGGAAATGAACGAAATGTAAGCGCCCTATTTCGTAAATCGTATTTCTGATTGGCCATCGCGTCACCCGATATCAATATTTATTCAGCACAGCGAATGCCCGAGGCCGATTAAAACTTGTTTATGCGGCCAACGATTCGCTCCTCCCACTGAACGCACACCAAGTGCACAAATAAAACGGTGCATCTTTTTCCTTTGCTTTACGCACGGTATGCATGATTAAAAATTATTAATTCGAACGATTAAAATATGTAGATATATGCTTGACAAATGTTATTACGTACAATTTTATATCTTACATTACACTTAAAAAATATAATTTAAAATATTGGTAATTAAAAACATAAATTGTTTGTTAAAAATTGCAGAGTTGTGCAATCTTTATAAGAGACAATTAATTTTTTTAATTACCTCATTTGCATTATTTATTTATTTAGATAGCGCTTTAGCGATTAATTTCTTCAAGCGTATAATCCCGTAAAAAGAGAGGTGCAAATAACAATTGTACAAGATAAAATGTGTAAGTGCACATAAAATGAATTTACAGAATAGTGAAATAATACGTATAATTAAAACAAAAAATCATAGAGAAAAATCTTTCACAGAAAACAAGCCCTCAAAGAACTTATAATCACGTAAATGTATAAAAGAAATATTAGCACATAGTAGATAATTGGATAACTATAATTGCTAGAAAATTATCGAATGATGTCAGCGTACTAATTAAAAGCCTCCATACAAAATTTTAAATTCTATGGTGATATATGATTACCATTTTTTTTAGATACAGTGCATATTTGTAAATATTAGATGATTTTATAATCGTTCTAATTTATGAATATGCGCTGTATCTAAAAAAAAAAATATATATATATATATATATAAATAGATTTATTCTAATAATCGCGTAACGTATAGAATAAAATATAATTGAATAATAAGACAAATAATTGAAATTAATATGATGGATCTCTGTTACTTGAACCTCAATGTTGAATAGCAGTAAAATTTCAGATTTATACGAAGAACTCGACTTACCGGGACTGCCGAGGAACACTGAGGAATAAAGGACACCACGACGCGCGTCGGTCGCCGCGCGTTGCGCGTCAGGAGGCGAACTCCATTCCCTACGAGGACACCATTTGCCTGAAACATTATTTTTCTCGTTAAAATTATCATCATCTAAAATATATGAAAAATTTAGTTTTTTCAGTCAAGATTTGCGAATCGCTAGTCATCATCGTCTGAGTTTTAATAAACATGTTTGTAAAAAGTACAATCGCATTAGAGATAGATATTCATGTATTAAGCACTTTAGGGGAAAAAATTAACATTATAGAGAAAAAGTGAATTCTTCATAAATATCTATTCATAGATCAGGTAATACCGTTGACATGCCTTGAATGCATTAAAACAAAAGAAGAAATGGTGAGTTAGCGATGTTTGAATTATGAAAGAAATTCTTCAATGAATTTGTTTCAAGATAAAATGTCGGTATTTACGATGTCGCAATCAAAATACTGTAAAAAAATCGTGCTGATAACGCGAAATAGCCTGTTCTTTCGTGTAAAAATAGATGTTCTCGTATCGATTCTTGCACGAAAACGTTATTATGCGAGAACCATGGAGAAAAAGTATGCAGAAAGGGTCGATGTGGAGGAAGCGAAAGATTCGTGATCGTCGGCGTCACGACTTTGACCAAAGAGATTCTATCGTATACTGCTCTATATGTATGTTGTTATAGCACTTTCATTCTTTTTTTTTTTACCGGGCAACATGCAACGTTATCCCTGCGATTTACTTCCTTGGAATAAGAATAACAATTATGCTGATTATAATAATTACTTAAGAATGCGGGAAAGCATTTATACCAAATTGCGCGGTATTCGCTCGATGGTTACACTAGCCAGCATAATATTAATCAATGTTATTACAATATGAAACAATGAAAAATAAATTAAAGGAAAAAGTAATATTTATAAAAATTCGATTGTAGATATATAGAATTGAGAGAAAAATAATCATTTCTTCCTTCCTCTTGATGTGTGGTTATACAAATTTGGAGAATTTTCTATCTTCTTCCAACTGATTTATCAAGCGGAGAACACCACTCGCGACTGCAGTATTGCAATTTTCCAGATGCGAAAATAGGAAAGGTATCTACTTTATTTCCAGGGAGATCCCGGCTGAATGAGGATACACGGTAAGAAAGGGTGCCGCCGGGGGATAAGAGTAAGCCGCGGAGCGAAGTAATTTCACACGAGAGAGTAGGGTCTTGCAGGGTGAGAGGAGATCCCGCGGAGCTATAGTCTTATCTCGGAAATATAGCGGGCACATCCCCCTACGAAAATTATATTCTTGGAAAGCAGAAAATTGCTTCGCTTGAGCCCGTTCTGTACGAGCGTGCAGAGTCCACCGTTATTAAGTTCTTGTAACGTTTTTGCATGTGATCAACTGTCGCTTTATCATGGATATCGAGATACGTTAATTCCAAATAATACGTGAATGCAAACACATAATTTTTATAGCGCTCCTTCGTATCCTTTCGCGTTCACTGGCGATTAATTTTCAATATTATTTTCTCGTTCACACAATTAGCGCACGCTTCGAACTAATGGATTTAAAATCGAATCCAACAATATTGATTATAGTGTATACCGAGCGAGTATGTGTTTAACTCTTGATTTTACGGTCACGGCACGGCCCGTCAGTTTCTGGTTAATCGAAATGACAGGGCTGTGTCGGTGATTCGAAAATAATGGTTATTCCGGCACTAGGGACAACCGAAATCGCGTTAATAACAAGAGATTAGCGTGCCAGCATTTAACCTACGAGCGAATCTATCGAAATATACTTTTCTTCATTAACACGTCATGCAAGAGAAATGATGAATAAAAAAAAAGTGATAAATATTCAAAGTGCATTGTCGATTCGACGTAGGATATCTTCTTGCCAGAAATTTCGTCTTTCCACGCCGCGAATAAGTGAATAAACAATATATCAGGATTATTCAAAGTCATTTGCTCGCATTGCCGACCCATTACGCACCGCCAGGCTATACGTCACAGCCATTTCGAAGTCCTCGGAGGCACAGGTCCTTTGGATACCTGTAGAATCCTAGGATGGAGGTGGGGCAGATAGATGGAGATTTATAGCCGCTAGGAGACAGGGTGTAATCATACACATCGCCCCATCAACTCTGTAACTGTGATTTACCGTGGGAATTCTAAAAAGTTCTCGAGTTTCTACCGTATTTTGACCCGAATTCTTTGAATCTCGATACGTGGCTACAACGACTGTCGTACGTCAAATCTAGAAGACATTTATGAACATACAATTACGAAACATTAAGCTCTATATAGCGCTCTATTTTTAGATGAATACAAATTTTATAAAATGAAAATGTTTTTACAAATACTCTTTCTTGATCGAAGCAATAAGTTAAACCGCATTCTAACTTGAATGTTATCAAAGTCGGCTTTATGTTTGCAGAATAATTGTCGCATCTGACAGTGCAAAACGTTTCTTCGGAAGAAAGATTCGTTAAGTGGCATCGAGTGAGACGTCTCTTTTGAATGATCACCGTAGCTAAATTGCGGGTTAACTTTGGTCTAACGGGTTCGCGTGTTCGCGACAGTCATGCCACAGGGCCGAGTCATGTATCGGGCAAAGCCCTGGAGGAGTGAGTATGATCGGTGGGAGGTGGATGGACCATAATAATACGACGACCACGTCATCTTCGCTTGAAACCAAATTCATATAGCCACGCGCGCGACGCAAACTCCCGCTATGGCTTTATTTTTGCACCCAACAACAGCTGACGGTTATAAATTGGAATGTAACAGTCGGACACGCTGTTTGTTTCTTCTTTGCGTCGATCCTTCCATGACTAATTTGTTTCAACAGTGGCAAGTTGCTTGAGCCACGTGTATCTTTTATCTCGTTTTTTTTTTCTTGCGACAGTCATTGCAAATTCGTGCGATGCATCACGCATAACTGAACTCCCGGAAGCCCTCGCTGAATTTAAAAGCCATTTTAAAAGATTTTAACTGTTACGAGATGATTTTGCGCAATCATCAATTCGAATCTTTCAGGTTGAGATAGAGAGATTCCGAGAGGATCCTCAATGTCGGTATCCGGTTTTACCACTCGTGGAGCCCGTAGCGGATGTTATAGATAGAATATAGATACATACCCAATAACCCCATCACGTCGGGGATGCTTCCTCGGTATAAATAAATCAATATAACTCGCTTCCACCCTTAGACGTTACCGCGCCGCGCCGCGCCACCCCCTTTCGCCGTAAGGAAGTGACGTATGAGGCTCGCATCTTCAAGGCGAGGGTTGAAGAGGCCACCCTGTTATTTCACAGTTAGGCTCGTCCCTCTCGTTCCCCTCAAGCTCCCTCAACCATCTTTCTCACCGTCTTCCACTATCCAGACCGACCTGTGCGTCCCTAGTGCCGCTTCCAAACGCGCGCACGAGTCCCTCGGGAAGCTTTTGTCCTCGAGCTGTAAGCGACTTCCTGACAGGCCAAGTTTGCACCTGCTCTCCTTTTAGCTCGTCCGTCTCTCTCTCTCTTTCTCTCGTTTTCTTCTATCCGTCCTCGACATCTCTTTCGCTCGTTGTTTCGCGTCTTACTCTCCCTTTCTCTCTCTCTCTCTCTTTTTCTCTTTCACTCGTTTCGTCCTCCTTGCGAACTCTCCGCCTAACCTTACGTCGCCCGACGCCACCACCGCACTATCACCACCCACCGACGTTACCGGCGCGTAATTTATTCGGGATGGGTATCCTCTCTCTTCGGCCAAAGGTAATCCGTAGATCAACGCGCTGGATAAACCGGGCGTGTCCTTATATACGTCCGTCGAAATTATTTTCGAATAATCCCCGCCGTCGACACCTCGAACTCACTTATCTTAATTAAAATTACCCTCGCCTCGCGGCTCGAGGCGAATCGGATGTTTGCGCGATTTACAGTAATAATGCCGGCGGTAAACCGACTCGTTTAAGTGACAGGGTTTATAGCCTGCTTTCTGTGAAGATGCAGGGAGATTACTCAAGATTTTCACGCATTAAATCTTAAGATTCGATAATCGTTCTTTGAATACTAATGCTTCTGAAACGCTGAAAATTTTTCATTCAACTTTCCGCAAACGAATATATGAGCAAAGCGAATCAAAATTAAAAGACGAAAAATTGCTCCTTTTCTCGATTAAAATCTAATTGTGCGGAATAAGCGAGTAACGTTTCAAGGTTGTGGAACGGCATCATGACGCCATTCCTATTTTCCATTTGCGAGCAGAAACACCGTCTTTCTTCGGTAAGTAGAGGGCGACGGGCGGAGGTCTGCGTTCGCAGATGTTGGAGATGCCGGGTGATTAATGACGCCCGATAGACGTAATTTGTTGCGGCTTGCAAACTCGCCGTCTCTCGATGCGTCTTTCAAATTCAAATTATTGATAAACAGGATGCTGTTTGTAACAGCCGGTACGGGACGATGTCGGACCAACGCCGGACGACTTTACTACTAAATGCGATACTACAAGCGATACAGTAATTAATTTTCTAATCACGTAGAAAGAAAATTCTTGTGCGCCTAGTGAAAAGAGAAAATACGTAGAGTTGTAACGTACTCGTACATGCGAAAACACCCGGCAACTAAGAATTATATTACTGTCATAAAATCATGCGCAGATTGAACAAAGTGACAGCTGGACTTGACATTATCGCAACGTATGTAATTACTCCAGTTTTACAAGATATAAAGACATGCGCGTCCTCCTTTACACGCGCACGAATTCACTAGAATCATTATCATGGAAGCGTAAAGAAGAGTCTACGAAGAATAATACGATCAGATTGAAACGCTGTATGGCCCTATCTGCTGTGCATTATCTGACTTGAGGGAAAAAGAGATGATTCTTATTAGCTGAAATAAAGATAGTAAAGCGATACGATATACTCGCTTTAATAGTCGTGAACGTGCGGTTAAGTATGTGCACGAGTGGATTTTCTCGTCGCGATCACGAACAACGCCGTCGTTTTGCAGCATACGGATGCGCGATTATCATTAAACGCGTAATGGCAAGAAACAGCGTAATGGAAACGGTCGAAGGGTCCTGCTGGCCAACCAACGATAAGATCGAACAAAGGTGTTAACGTAACTCAACGACGACAGCTGAGAACACCGGGCTCCGGTTGTGTGCGCTATGCTATCCGCTGTCGCGCTTTCTCCCGCCTTCTCCCGCGCGCGAGAGTCCATTTCCTCCGTAAAACTCGACTTTACAATTAACACTCTTTCGTCCGCGACGGTCAAATTTACGTTTACACTTAGCGCGTATGGCGATTACGCCATCTTAAGCCTTTATCGCGCGACACCCTCGTCAAATCTTAATATTCGCAGATGAGAGCGGTGAGATAGCATTCCAAAATCTGAAATTCATTACTTTCATCCAACAAGAATGTAAGAAAGTGTTCAAAACATATACAAGGGTGAACAAATTTCAGCAAATTCCTGAAAAATATTTTTCTACTAAACTTCTTGACGGTTTGAATATAATTTATATGTTTTTATATAGACTCGTTATTAAATCCATTCCTGTGTAGTAAATTTACAATTTTGAAACGCACAGAAATATTTTAATTAACCGAGTCGATACTCGCCGATTACATTTCGACGGGTCGACTAATAGCATTGCGCTCGCTTGCCTACACCGGTTAATAATTCGATAAAAATCGCTATTGATCTCACGGCGCGGGTGCTTGCATTAATATCGTAAATCAAATACCTAATCTTCGGATAGATGAAATCGATGCAATAATGCTTTGCCTCACTGCGAACCTTACAATCTCAAAATTAGATACATCATCGGATATTGGATTTTGCTGTAAGGAATGAAAATTTTTATTAAAAAAACTAGATATTTAATCCAAATTGTTTATATCCAATGTTCTATAATAAATAACAAAATAATATAATTTATTATTGCATTGAATTCCAACGCGACCTCCTCAAAGCAGAGATCTCCGCGGAGTCGGAAAAGTTTTTTGCGCTACGATTTATCTTTCCGAAATTGCAGATGCAGTTGACACCTGATATCCACGAGGATATAATTAGATTAATAGCATCGCGCGTGGAGTTGGAGGCCGCAATGGAGACGTGCGGACGCTCAGAGAGGGTACGACGCGACGGACAGTTGGACAAGCGGGAGTCCGGCTCAACTATACATGGTGGACGGTTAGAAATCATGGCGAGTGACGTCACCACTCGTGACTTGTGACACGCGCCGGTTTAATTAGCGCTACAATGCCGAATCCGCCGTACGTGTGTGTGTGTGCGTGCCGGAAGGTGGAAACCGAGAAGGCGAGGGCGCCGAGCCCCGGATAAACCGCGTGCCCTGTTCCCGCGGTCGCGAAACCTCCTCTTTTTCTGGCACTCTGCCTGTCGACCTCCGACCCGCTCTCGAGGCCCCGAGACCACGTTCTCGTTCTCCGAATTACCGCAACAGCCTTGCACTTAGCGTAAATTCACGGCGAATCGACAGCGCTTGACATTCCCTTTCTTGAGCCTTCCCAAGATTAACGATACGTAGAAATAGAACTGAGAATATTACGAAACCACTAATAATTTATCAAGACATTTTTCATGTCGCATTTAACTTTACGCATTTAACTTACGTCAAGTTTTGTTAACTCGATAGGAGTTTCACGTTCAATATAATTATGAAATCTTGATCACCATCACTCTAATTTCTTTGCTCAAATTTCATGCTCTGACATTGCTTTCCTGATTATATGATATGATGAACCTAGGTCAATGTTACTCGAAGACGATAAACGGCTGCTAAAGTTGAGGTATCAAAGCGACGACGAAACGATAGTAGACGATGAATCGTTGCGTGCTTCTCTCCCTCTCCCTCTCTTTCTTCAGCACCGTGTGTGCACCTCGTGAGGTCGTGAGTCACGTGAATGCGTGTGCGTGCTACGGGCATGTGTCGCAGACCGGCCACGACACACGGGACCGAGATAGGAGAGATTTAAAATGTTGCGGCAGGTCGGGAGGATTAAATGATGATAAACTATCTCGGCAGTCCCGGTAGGCTGACCCTGCACGACGACTTGAATTACGGCCGTAAAACAAAACTACCCGATGCGCCAGGCGCGCGCTCGACGAAACGAAAGACGTATTCGCACCAATCTGTCCGAACGAAGCGCCGAAACGCATAATCAGAGAGCCACTCGCCAGTGGCTTTCGCCGCTTTTCGACTTTTTTTATGCAGCACTGATTAATTGTCAACTCTCTAGGTTGTAGCTATAAGAAATGTTAACATACATCGATTGTGCAGCGTGCTTACCGTAATGACGACATTTTTCGATCCCTGCGATCGATATAATATCTCTGAAATAACTAAAGTAACGTTGACAAACTTGAAATTTGTATGCCGTAAAAATAGAAGTGTGTGTGTGTGTATGACGCATAAATCACCAAGTTGAAATCCACACGATCCAGCCCGGCCGGTTACGCAAAGAGCTCGCGCTTTTAAAACGCGGCTCTCTTTTCAATTCACGTCGTAAAATCGCGGAGCACAAACGACGACGACGACGACGACAACGACGGCTCTTCTAGGGAACGCGACGCGACGCGGATTTCGCTCGCGCCCGTTTTGTATCCCTTTCTGCCTCCCTTCCCCCCTCCCCCGCCCCCAATCTCTCCTCCCGCCCATGCAGACGGGATTATTAATTCCCTCGTTAAAATCCGACCCGCGGCGTCGCCACGGTTTGTTATTTACGAACGAAAATTGTAAATACGAGCGGACGGTGCGCGTATCGACGCGCAACCACTCCCGCGGCCGCGGGCAATTAATAATCGCATCGGAGCTAATTAAATCCGGAAAACATGCAAATGCACTGTTTATATTTCAAAGCGACGGTCGATCGAGTGCAACGACGTATCGTTGGGAGGGTTGAGCGGAGAGGAGGCGGGCGGGGAGGGGAAAGGGGGAGGGGGGAATTCGGCGTTGGAAAGAGCGCCGCCGAGGAACCGCCCAGGGGATTCCAATTATATATCATCCATAAAAATACATAAAACACGATCGCGCTCTATTAATTACTGCTTTACGGGTGCGCGTTGTTCGTTGTTAATGCGAGCGTGCGGTGCGCAAAGTCGATCGTAAAAAAAGAGCGCGCTCGCTCATAATGGCACGGTATGTTGTACCTACCCTACGCGTTTCGTTTCGAGCCAAAGTTTGAGCGGATATTTGTAGGGAAATTCGTAGAATCCAAGTCTCCCGCTTAAGAGATTCGGCCACTTACCGAGTAGAGAAGAGATTCATCACGCTGGGAATGGTGTCGCGGTCGTAATCGCGAAGTTATCCATCGAAGATCGCGCGCGCAAGCTCTCCGACGATCGTGCCGACGAGACGCGCCGCGCGCGTACCGTTCAATGGCGCCCTACTGGTGCTGCCAGCTAACGAGCGACGCGGAAAGCGTCGGCGGCACCGTCGGCAACGCCGTGCGCCCGTGCGCCCGTGCGCCCGTGCGCCGCATGGCGCGAATTCACATTCACCGCGCGCGCGTTCGCTCGTCTCTTTCTCTCAGCTTCGGGCAGTAGGATAATCGCGCGTTATGCGACTGATGCACTTTTCGAGTTCTCAGAGGTGGCGGGTGGCGACCAAGGGGAGGATTCTTGCCCGGCATGGAAAAGAGGACGACGACTAGGAGGTAAGATTACACGCTCTCGAAAGGAAAGAGAGAGGAGAGAGAGAGAGAGGATTCCGGCGAGCTAAGCTCGCCGCGCGCGCGAATGTTTCTTTCCTCTCTTTTTTCCTCGTCGAGTAATTACGTCGTTAAGCGCGAGGCAATTAAGACGCAAGAAATCGAGCAACAATCACATTTACAGGGCTGCCGCTTCGCTACGGTGTATTGATCCACGACGGTGGCCGGCGAGCGGCGGGCGGGGGAGAGGTTAGAAAAGAGAGGAAAGAGCCAGCCCGTCGGTCGAGCGAAGAGCGGGAAGAGAAAGGGAAGGTCTCTCTCCGCTACGACTCGCCTCTGCGAGGAGGAGCCGGACAAAAAGAGCGCCGACGTTTTGTTGCAATCCAAGTGCTGCGCGCCGCACCGAAGCCGAGATTTTTCTAGCTACGCTCTACGAGAACCGTACGACCAAATCGGCAAACGTACAACTGCCTTGGCAATGCGGAACTGAATACGTTCTTCGCTGCCTGGATATGACGATCAAAATCAAATTTATGCCTCCCGCTGCCTGCTGCCTCTAACGAGATTCAATCAGGTTAGTATCGTTTCAGAGATCATCTATCATGTGGAACGTGAAAAAATATTAACTCCTTTATTCGATGTTTAGTATATTGTCATACACCGAGAGAAAAAATATCTTGTAACAAAAAAATTATTTACTCGATAAATCCCAGTAGTTTATTTACTTGCAACCAAGTTAAAAATTTCTTATTTGAAATATTTATGTAAATATGAAGAAATAATTTTTATTCAAGTAATTTTTTCTTGCAGTTCTAGAAAATATTTACTGTGAAAATATTTTTATGTTCAAGATAATCAGATTTTTCGATCTAAGAAAATAATTTAATTAAGTTTAATAATATTATTAGTTTATTTGTAAAATCATTATTTACATGTGAAAAATGTAAAAGCAGAAAATTAAATACCCAAAGTAATATGCATATATTTAATCAAAATTAAATATTTTTACTTAAACAGAACAAAGAAATGCTTGCATCAAAATATACAGTTTTAAGAAAATGTATTTTTTCATTAAAAAAAAATTTTCTCTCAGTGTAGATTATTTGTACTTTGGCGAGGCAATGAATTATTAATCATTATCAAACTCGAGATTATTTTATTGTGAAATAAAAGCTACTTGTTATCGATAACGCATAAATGTAACAGTGATCATTGACATTTCATGAGAAACATTCTTTCGACTAATACGACGAGTGCGATTGATCGAATAGGCTTTTCTTTCGGCGAGATATCAAGCTCGTGAATTAATTTATGCGTCGCGAGTTGTTAAAACACGGGACGTAAAAGCACGCCGCCATCACACTCGTAAGATTTACCATCATCGATCCGTTGACAAATTCGTTTCGCATTCTACATCGGCATGCTTTTAACGATATGCAGTTTACTATTCGGATATAACTTAAGAGCCATTCGCGTTGGCGTTTCGCTGCAGAATGTATTCAGATCTATTCATCGAATAGTTCTTTTTTTTACATATCTGTCTTTTCTACATATCGCGCGTATCTGATGTTTTTTTTATGTATTAATTATTAGTTGTACTAACATATATTTTCATCCGTCACATGAATAAACGGAAAGTTGTGACGAGTAATAGCGATCTAAAGTACGTGCAATTTTAAGTAGCTAATGATTTATAAGAGCAATTCAAGCGTGATCGCGCGATACAATAATGATCTTCTTATGCTGATGTTTCATTTTAATTAGAATATAAGTATCTATCACATGATCTGTCGTGTGTTGAATTATGTCGAAGGAATATGTTAATCGTTTTTGCTAGAACGAGGCAATATATCGACCGTTTAATGAAAATGCGCTTCTATGAATTCGCCCCGTGTTATACGACAGGATCGAATTTATGCAGCAACTGTGCTAAGAGTACAACTATACGAGCGGAATTACTTAACATTAATTTTATCACGAGCTACGATAAAGGTTGGAATATATTACGTTGGCCACTTGCTCCGCGATCATCTCCCGCATCTAAGTGCGAAACGCGTTCGTTATCCCTTTAAATACGGACGTAAAACTACGGAATATTCACGCAGGTGGCAAAATTTATCCCGCGTCCCGCGATTCAGCTGTTCCCCCGATGAACACAACGATTTTTAACGAGCGCTAACGAGTTTCTTTTCCCGCGAGCGAGCGCGCGCGCGCGCGCAAAGATAAAGAAATGTTGTTTATTCCACGTGATGTGTAACGCGCGAGAATACGAGTAGCACGGATTCTTGTCGATCGTGTTTATCTGTGCCATTGATCGTGGTACGATCATTCCCCATCCATAGCGCGATTTGACGAGTATGCGATAGCTCGAGTACTTCCTAAGATTCTTGCATTTCCGTTTTGAAATCACCCTCTTGCGCATTCGCTTTCGCATTAATTTGCTCCAACAGGATAAAAATATTAAAGTTGATATCATTATATTCTGCAATAAAGATATGAGACCTGTCTTTTCTCACACCTTCCATCGGCATTGCTTCCTTCTAATGAGGTGCAATTTATTAAATTGTTTTTAAATTCCATTGAGAAAGAAGCAACGAAAGGGTGGCAGTCAATTGTTTTGCTTTAGGGTATATTTGTGTGTTTATGACGCTTCTTTATTTCATAAATTTAATATCGACGTCGCGTCGATATGCAATATGTTTTTCTATCTCTAGCGCGGAAGAGTTTAACGGGTGCGGGCGAGAAGAGAGTTATGATTAAAAATACATAATGTCAAGGGAGAAAAGTTTCTATGTCGTTTTACGTGGACATAAATTTTCCAATATTGGTGAAATCAATGATGGCGATGAAATTCTGTAATTCACGACCCCTATTGCCAAGATAATTTGAGTAATGCGAGTTTAAAGCGCGGCAACAATGAGGCGTACCATAACGCGTAACTGTTTCACCCCTCTGCCGATGCGCAGATAAGTCAGAGGCGTGTCTCGCGAAACGCGGACACAAACCTGTCATACGAGCGATACACCATGTTAAGTCACACGACGATTATCAGCGACGTAGTGCGACAGGTGCGCGTCGATAATGCCATCGACAATAATTGCGAATCGTAGGCAACGGCCGTCCCCGAAGCGTCGATCCACATCCGCATAACATATCGGAGTGATGCTTCCGCTACGCGACGACGATTCCGATCGGAATCAAGTGACTCTCCGTTTCCGCAAACCACCAAAAATAACGACTGATGCAAAGGATTTCGTATGGAAATTAATTTTATACGTCTCTTTTATATTGCAAAAAAACTTTTAGAAAAATGATTGCTAAAAATAAGCCAAAAGGATGCCATGAATGTAAAGAAGGTATACGTAAGTGATAAAATATAAATTCAAGAGCTGTGAGAATATATATCTATACATATATAGGAAATCGAAAATGATCATGTGAGATCATGTGCGAGCCAAGAATTCATAATCGTTTCCAAAGTCAGTCGAGCTATATTTGCTCGATGCCACATCGACACGATAAAAGCTTCACGATCATGAAATGACATTTATTATTTTCATCTCTTTAAGACTATTTTAAAATCGTTTCTCAATAAGCACTCTAAAGATGAATGAGCAAAATTAATATGTCATACTATCTTTCATTCAGATTTTCCGTTTTTTTTTTTTTTATTGATATAAAGGAGTATAATAAAATTATCTAATCACATACAATTAACGATACTTGAATAATTTTCAAGTTTTCGATAATCTCGTCAATTGACAAGATAATAAAATGAACGTAGAAAGTAGAATTAATAGATTCTAGTTGATACACATTATTTTTATATATGAAATTATACTTGTGCAAAATGGTTGTTCAAAATTGATACTTTTTTAACACACTAAAATACAAATAAATAACTTGCGTTAAAGTTAACGTAAGTTGCGGAAATCGAGGAGAAAAAGATGAAGAAAATTGCCCTGGATTGCGAATCGTACCTCCCAGATTTTCCCGTTACGATGTAGCGACGGATTTAAACCGCCAAATGGACGATCAACGCGGGAATCTTCGGCAGACCACATAATCCGGATCACGATTAAAACGTGAAAATAACGTCATTAGGTTGAGAACGGTGAATCGTCCTCGCTGTTGCTGCTGCTGCTGCTGCTGCTGCTGCTGGCGTCCTGCTAGAGAGAATCACGACCGAGCAACCGGCGGGGGGGGAGGGGTGGAGACGAACGCCGAGGTCGCGGGGAATGTGCGAGAGAGGCAACAAGCAGCCAGGGTAACAGTAACGACGTCGACAGGGTTGGCGCGGAGGGTAACTCCCGTCGGAGTAGTCCTCCGGCGGCGAAGAGGGATGGAAACGGGAATACGATTGGTTTGTGAGGGTCGCCATTCACGGGGGTCGCCGGTGCCGTTTGGAGTCTGCGCTCTTCCTTGATCCCGAGAGAAGCGTTTCGCTCGTTTCCAGAGAGAAACGAGAGGAGGAAATGTAGGGAGGCAAAGGACGTGGAAGATCCTTTTCGCCGAAGGCCACAGAATACCGGGGAAGGGAGAGACGGAGAACACCGTTGGCCGACCAACCGGCGCGGCTTGACGGACGTCGCGACGCCCTACGTTACCTTTATCGCCGACGCCCTTCGCCATCTCTCTCTCTCTCTCTCTCTCTCTCTCTCTCTCTCTCTCTCTCTCTCTCTCTCTCTCTCTCTCTCTCTCTCTCTCTCTCTCTCTCTCCTCTCCTTCACTCCTCCTAAATGGAAGAAAGAAACGAATCCGCAATTTTTACGTCTTCTATAGATGCCGGATCGCGAGCTACTTCTCCTTCTTTCACTTTCGATATCGCCAAATACGAGTCCTGGAGATGGACTTTTTCGTCTAAAACGGCCATCTCGATGAAAGAAAGGAGTACCCTTTTCTTCTTTATTCCCTCGAAATTATACAAAATTATACGAAGTGTTCCTTCTTTCGTGACGACCATCACAATTTTTTACGATATTTTTTTCTAACATTCTATATGATTAAAAATTATTCTAATATTTTAAGCAAAACGCGATAACTAATCTTATTGCGTGGTCGAATTTATCTTATTTCCATTCATGAACGTATAATAACTCGTTAGACGAAACATAAAAGCTTCTGGTAGGTCAGCATACTCTTGGCATAGGGTCAATGGTATGACGGTACACTTAAGACGTTATTTACGACGTCGTTTCACCGCTAATGTTTCGATTGAGGCAGGTCGGGTGCTTGCCCAATCTGTTTATGACGAGAACAAAAATTCCACGAGGGATTAAGATGTCGCTACGCTGTAGCAAACAGGAAAAACGGAAATACCGAGCGATAGAAAATGCACGATGTAACAAGATCCAGCACCGTACAGAGACGTACGTACTCTGCAGAAATTCGCATTGATTCTTAAAAATAACAGTCTGCCGCTTCGTATATTCCTCAAAATGTTACGATACTATTTTTCATGTACGTTCTATGCTTGTTTTCCGCTCCATCGAAGTTGATATGCAATATTGCGATGCAGAAATATTTCACGAGTACTTTTGATGGAATATTTTTAATTTTAAATAACACATGCACACACAATGCAATTCGTTATCGTCTATTATCGGAATATTTTATTCATCATCGTGTGTATGTGTTGCGTCGTATGTATATATTTAAAAATTAAAAGTATAAAGAGAGAGAGAGAGAGAGAGAGAGAGAGAGAGAAAGGGTATAAATAAAAATCCCCTTTCTAAATTGTGAAAAAATTTTAATCTATCTAAGTGTTTTATTATTAAATGCAGAATTATTTTTGTTTTTATAACGTAAACATATTCCTGTAGAGAAACAAAGAAAAAATCTCTAGCGGACAAATCTTAAGGAAGTCTTCATAAAGACAGACAATTTTTCAAAAAGGAGCACATATAACTTTGGACTAGTTTTTACACAATTGTATAGACTTTGACGTTTTATTTTCACAGTATGTACTATTATAGAATGAGTTTGAGTAAAAGAGATGTGAGACAGGTACGTCTGTTAGAATGTATAGTAAGCAACGAGAGCTGGCTGTGAAAAGGAAATGACTGAAATAACAAGAGGACAAGAGGGAAGTTATTATTAGATGGAAAAAGGTAGAATAATAGAAAGATTGAAGTATGTATTTTTAAATTTAAATATAATGCTAATCGAGGGAGATAAGATGAACGATTGTAGCGACAGGGGTGGATGACTTGCGATGGAGGTGGATGACTATCTTCATGGAGAAAGACGGAAACAGTTTCATCGTCGATAAAGCAATATCCGAGGTAAAGTTGCAATTATCAGTCAGTATTATACAGAATTATTTTAACAATGGAAAATACGTACCGTTGCCTAAACTTTTTCCGTGACGTAAAAATTGACGTAAAACTGAAAGTCTTGAATAAACGGAAATATTGCAGAAATCTAGTTGCGGAAACGAAAGTATCTGTCAGGAAAATATCGTTAGTAATTACGCGAGTAACGCCCATTGATGGTTTTAATATAGCTCTCGCTTTTTTTCCGCGCGTGGACCGAGTTCCAATTTTAATTTTTTATTGCGTGTCGCCATTAGTCGCATTTTCCCGGCATCGTCGTTTTATTGGCGCATCTACTGTTCTTTATACCACCAAGTGCACAATGCGCCGCCGATTACCTGGATTATTTACCACTGCCGGGAAAAGTTCTATAACGGAGTCGCGTCAATAATGTAAATTCGACGGCGCGTCCAACAATGAGTACAGCGTGAACGCAAAAGTTTGTGGTGTCGGTAGATACGAAACGTCACTGTGTCGCAGTGAGTGACAGTTGTGACAAAGTTACGTCTCTTTAACCGTATTACATCGTACTACGCGTCGCTCTGCTTATTCTGAATAAATCGCGCGCTAGCCTAGATATCTAGATACTTTATTGTTGTCCCTTTACCTTGACATCACGGTTGAGTTTACGACTTTAAGCATTATCGTTAATATTCAATGACGTAGTAGATGTTTCAAGTTGTTTACACGCTGCTTTTCGCACAGAGCAATATAAGATAATGATTCACTGATTACCTTTCTATATATAAATGGCAAATGCGTTCCGCTTGAAATTTTTATTTCTTCAGATATATACTATTTCATTTTACTATGCATTGTACGTTGTTACATAAATTTGTTAAAGTGCTTAAGAGGACTATACAATCAGATATATTCTTGATGTATATCTATCTAATTATAAGAAGCTGAGCGCGAACGCTGCGAAATAAATTTACAAAGTGAGATATTGCCCGTCGTCGTAGCGTATCGAACCGTGCGACGTCCTAGCTGTCTGGAAAAAGTCATGGAGTCCAAGAGACGCGTACAGGTATGGGTTTGTTAAGCACTCACACCGGGTGCTAGATAGAAAACGCCGCGACGTTGTGTTCGACGACGCGATGCGGACGCAGCGCAACGATATCGAGGACGCGGCGAAGCGTTACACCCGCTAAAAACGTGATCCACGATATTATTCTGCCGCAGAATATCTCTATTCGGCCGGTGGCGATAAAAGAAAAAAAAAATCGAAGCCGGGGAACGGAGAATAAAGGAAGAAACGAGATGGTTGCGCACGGCGTCACGGCATCGGCCCCGTACACCGGCGCGCGGTGTCGTGTACTGGCGGCACGACGCAACAATGCGCAGAGAGTGAACGGTAGATAGGTAGATACCCGATTAATTCCCATTGAATGTCTTTATTGTATTTAATGTCCCGTGCGCGCGGCAGGCCCGCGCGCGAGCAACGCTCGAGCGAGAGAGGGAGGAGGGAAAAGAGAAAGAATGGCGGGAGACAAAGCGATAAGAGAAAGGTTGCGCCTCGCTTGCTTCGCGCAGTCGGCTGCCTCCTAGAATATATCGGTGTATATAGAGGCAGATATGGTACCGGCTGCGCCCTAACACGAATGCATACCGCAAACGTGCGCTATATCGCTGTATCGCTGTAACGCTGTATCGCTGTACGCTACGCCAGCACATATATAGATGGACGGACGATCGTTGAGGTATACAGAGAACACTGTCGAGGAACTCGCCGAGTTACATGTATATTTATAATATAATCGTGGATACCGATCTCTCTTGGTTGAAAGAATGGAAAAAAACCCCCAAGGTCGAGGAGACTGGAGCAGCGCTTTGCGGAGAGCGCACGCGTAACGCACGACGCTTTTCTTTCACGAGCAACGCTCAAACGACCGTAAAACCCACTTCCCTGTCTTCCCTTCGTTGGGAACGTCGTTTTTCCTAGCGAACACCGGTCTAGGTGCCAAGCGGCTGCTTCCGCCGCGAATTCCATTCCTAAACGCACATGTCAGACCTGTCGGATCGGGCGATGCGTTAATTACTCGTCGCGCAGTTCATGTTCGCGTTGTTCGCTCGACGAGACGTTGCTACGGATCGCGTGATTTCACGCTGCTTGCTGCTACGGAACGGCATTTGTAAGAGATTTCCAACGACTCTTTGCAACATCAAACACGATATATGCCTCGTTATGTGAAATAGAGTTGCTCAAATTATTTTTGTTATTGAACTATTATTAAACACCACACACACTTGTATACTCATACATATTTAAATTAATCAAAGTTGAATTTAATAAAAATTATATTTAATATAATAACAAATGTAACTTAATAACAAATATTGTGCAAAAACTGATATTTATTTACAATTTTGATAGTAATAATTTTGTTAATAATTTATTGCATTATTATATATCTGATCATCGTAAATTCTAAAAATGAAATCATCTTTTAATAAGGTAATATTTTCTACCATAACGATATAACTGGTCTATTATGTACATGATCGAAATGATGGCAGTAAACTTTGAATAATTAGTAATTACAAAAGTAAAATAAGTGCAGCAGTATCGGAAAAGATTTTAATTATTCAATTACTTACGTAAGAAGATGAATGAACAATTCGATCGTTGAATAAGACGATCGATCCAACACTTTTAAACGGCAGACCGTACACGACAAGAACACACGGTGGGTATACAATAAAAATTTGGAACCTTTTAGCCATTACCATTGCCCGTCAAGAGCAGACAAATTTGGGGAATTTGCGAGACGGACGGCGAACTGCCGGGCAATTTCGCGTCCGCGTACGGACGGGCACGAGGGCTGTTTTCGGACCTATATAGATCTCAGCTTCGAGAGAACAAGAGAGAGAGGAAGAGAGAGCGGAGTTCAGGGTCGAGGCATACAGGTGGTCCATAACATAACAGTCGCTGCGTTTTATCCGGCAGTAAACTGGCGGCAGGCGCACTCCGGCTCTATGATTTAATACCCCAAACCCTTCCCTCCTCTCAGCGCGACCACCCCCTTACGACCGCCCCTCTTCGGTCGACTACCCTCTCCTCCACGGGTATGCTGGCACCCTGCCCCCCTCGATCCCCGATTCTGCCCTCTCGACATCGCATCCGCGTGCTTGCACTAACCCAGTGCCGCGGAATGGCATTATCAGCCGGATGCTTCTATGACTGCATGCGGATTAAATGGCATCGCGACGGGAAGCCCAAAGGGTACTCTAATTTTGTCGATCTGTCACCAGCCAGCGAAAGTGCTTAGTGCTTGTTCGCAAAGTTGATACCAAGTAAAATCGCATTGTCATGAAGAATAACAAAAACTCAACACGCAATATATTTGACCTTTGAAACGCTAAGATTAAAGAGATGTGACTAAAAGAATTAAACACCTTGAAAGTTAAGAATAAATTGAACCAATTTTTACTTGTACCAAAAACTGTAATGGCGGCAAAATTTTCCTTAAAATATTTAATTGTAAAAATGTTCACTTGCTAACGGTCGTGTTTTATTGAGTAGAACAAAAAAATCGCAAATTTATTAAATCTATCATTCGTGCAGTCTCATTATAGCATTTAGATACCGCGACAGCGTTACACCCTGGCGATAATCAGCACTCGTGACAATCTTGGATTTAATTAGCTCCGCGCATAACTCAGCTATACAAAAAACTTGTCTTCGACTGACATAAATCAAAGTAAAGTCGGAGAATGACTCGATTCTAAGCTAAAGTGATATCTCTTCCATCGACAACTCGCCTACATTTTGTTCACGCCTGTGAAGCAGAGTACAGAAATACAAGGCATCAGAGAGATATTTTGCAATAAGTAAGCCGCATAACTCGAAGCTCGACCACCGTAGAGGCTCCGTAACTCTGTTAATTCATATCCGGAAAGTTGCTAGTGATGAGGGTGGGAACGGTGGATGGCGGAGGCAAGGGGAGGGGGGGGGAAGGGGTAGCGGAGCAGCTCGGAGGGTCGGAGATGGGCGGAAGACGAGGCGGTACGAGAGGGGTCGCAGATGGTAGGTGGTTGGGCCGACTGGATGGGCAGAAAGAGAGAAAGAGAGGGCTGGCTGGCTCAGCTAGCACACGGTCGCTCGGGGGTGGACGAAGTTAGAGGAAAGGGGCGTGGGGGTTGGTTTCCTTGCTTGGCATCGAGGAATCGATACGCCGCTGGGAACCTAGCGCCACCAACGCCTCCGACGCCCTACGTCATTGCACCCCAACGACCGAACCCACCCCCGCCCTCGCCCTCGCCCTCGCCCCCGCCCCGGTCCGCTCTGCTTTGCTCTTCTATGGCTTGCCGCTTTCTCCGCTATAGCTCGTTCAACTTCCAACCCATAACCCACCTATGAGGTCTTCGAGACGCGTAAACCTCATTGCTCTTACGCGCGTCTTTTATTCGCCGCGTCTTCCATTCGCGAAATGCTCCGAAACTGCCTAAATTGCGTACGAGAACGTGCGCGGAACACTCGAAGCAAAGCGTCGAGAAGATTTTATATGCAAGATGATCATAAATTATCGATTCTATAGCAATAAAGTGCTTCGAGAACAATTGTGATGAATTTGTCTGCTATACAGAAAGTTATTGGATAAATCAAATACAATATTAAGCATAAAATTATATATTATTACAATATAATACAAACAAGATAATTATTTTTATATTTTTTCATCTTTTGTATCAAAGCAAAATGCGTAATAAACTAAGAATTATACATGTACCGAAAAAATTTTGTAATAGGCAAAGATTTATCTCTCTGTACACGACATATACTCTGTACACAACATGCGTAATATTATTATTGATTTATCTTGGAAACGATTTAATATACGAGTACAAAAGTTGTTTGGAAATGAGTTTTTCAAACAAATAGTTTTTTAATATAATTTATAGCGCGCAAGATATATGAAGAAGAAAGTAAAATCGAGTCGTCGCATTAGCATCGTTCGGAATTTCGAATGCCTCGCGGCATAACGGCAACAGCATCTTGTGTCGGGAAGTACTTATTAATTTATGCAATTGCGTGCATCATTGGACGTGCAAGATAGTTACGTGCAGCCGGGTACTCGCTCGCATGCAATTTTAAAATCCATCGAGTGCCAGAGGGGTCTCTCGGCTTAGGATAACTCGAGGAGAAAGAAAGACGGACGGAGACGAAGCGAAAGGACGGCGGAAAGAGAAACAAAGGCAAAAGGAGAGAGAGAGAGAGAGAGAGAGAGAGAGAGAGAGAGAGAGGAGCGAGTTAAAGAGACATCGAAATGACATGGCGAGCTAAACTTCTGGCACTTCTCGATGCTAATGCCGCATTCGCAAGCGTGGTAAACGTCAAGGCTTTACGAGAACTTGATGTCCCTTGTGGATTTTGTAACCGCGAGTCGCGACTTTGCCTCTCTCAGTTATTCAAATTGTATTCGTCCGTTCTGTCTGGCCTGCGATGCTCCCGTTATTCTTTCTGCTTCGCCTCGCATTTCGTGAAATCCTGCCATCAGCGAAAGATGACGCGACATGGCGGACGCGAGAAGATAAATTCCAGATTTGGGATAATTCCCGATCTGATCGGAACTTTAATCGCGTTTGCTTGTCGAATTAACGTCGCGCAGCGGCATTGCGATAGTGAATGAAAGCGTGAAATATTCACCGAGGTTTCGTCATCGCGAGATTAACGTCGATGAGTGTAATTAAAAAATATTTGCTTCGTGCCGCAATTTTGTGTATCGGTATAATCACGCGGAGATAATGATTTCGCGTGGCAAATGTAGTGATAGCGTATCATCGATTTATTCGACCACTTTTATTGGATCGATCGAGCAGTGTCTCGTTAATTAGAAACTATTGCGTATCGGATGGAATCAAGCCGCGTATTAGCTATCGCGCGCGTGAATCGATGCGCCGCGCCGGCAATGCGGATTAATTAACGTACGGACGCGCGATTTAATTTCACTTGCGCTATCAACTGGCTTGACGCGAGAGAAATTTTCCCAAATTCGGATTTCATTCGCGCTAATACAATTCGATTAACGGTGCGCCAGGCCGAAATAAATATTTATAATGAACGTAAAATGCGCGTGCGCACGCGAAATCCCCAATTCATTTCAATATAAAGACGATGAAATTTTTTTTATCAATTTAAGAGCCACAATACAATCGTGACTACTAGATCGAGGTTGAGAACCGTCCCATTCACGAGTCGTAAGAGACGAATTGGTTCACGAACCTCGACCGATACGGTTTGGCTTTGACCCAGTCGTAAAAGTAATAGAACGCAATGCTGCGGACCGCCGACTAAATAGCATGTAATAGCAAGAGGTAACTACCATGAGTAAAATATATCTTCCAATGTCAACCGCGTCATCGTAAGCTGGTAAACAACAGGGAATCGCTAATTAATACCTTGTTTTCTGTCACAATTTGTTTTGCGTTCAACCGTCTCAGCGTTACAACAGTCGCGTGACAACTTCATTTATACAGCATGGTGGAATAACGATTGTCAAGTCACGTCCTCAAACGAGTTTTACGCCATATGCATACGATATTATTATAGCCTACGCGATACTGGTAATTAGATAGACAATCGAAACGTCTGTAAAATAATCGTGTAGACTTGACACGTAATAGAACATTTATAGCATTTACATTTAGAAAAAATTTTTTATCTAACCTATATCGAAACATTATCGAGTTTGTTAATCGTAGAATTATTCTTATCGTTTACTGTTTTATTGTTTTTCTTATTCTCTTTTTTTTCTATTCATCAATAAAATATCCGAATCAGAAAATAATTGTTCAGTAATCTCGTATAATGTTCTGGTCGTATGAGAGTCGCGATTTCATTACATAGTCGTTCGAGGTTCTTTTATGTCCTCGTCACAGTCCTATAACGGCAGTCTCACATTTCTCATTTATACGGCAAACACCCACCGTGTCCTTTTGACCGGTGGTTTCAAGAACACCTGGTCTACTTGTTAGTTAACACTCTTTCAGTTCTTACAAGTAGAACTGTGCTTCAACAATTCTACTCGTACATTAAAAATTGAGAAAGAGGAGAGAAAAAATTACACGATGGCTGTAATAGTCCAATAATCCAATTGTGTTTATAAATATATTGTAAACAAATTTCTATTTTTACCGCGTAACGCTGTTTTGTAAAAAAAAATGTATCTATCGCTTATTCTTGTCATCGTCACACTAGAATCGATCAAGACATTACACTTATTCGAAAAAACAACCAAAAATATTAAAAAAAAAAAAAAAAACAATTGTCAAAGGGGGAAATACGCAATTCGTCGGTCTCGCCGAGCCATCCGTTATAACGACATCGACAGACGCGCGAGAGTGGAAAGATCGGTCGTCGAAACGGCAAATCGATATGTCGTCGATACGACATGACGGGCATGTATTGTCAAGCCGAAAACGGTACGCACGAACGTACGCACACGCACGCACATTCACGTTCACATACGCACGTGCGTTCACGCCAATTTTGCAGCGTCCGCAAGCGCACCCTCGTTATTCGCTCGTGCCTATTTTATACGTAGTGTACGTACGTACGTGCGTGTGCGCGCACGCGGTTGGTGGCATACATCATTGTGCGACTAATTTCCGTGATAAATATTTTACGAACGGCCATTACGCGGAGATCCGCGTGTTCGCGCGATATAAACTATGGATGTGACTGCGGTGACGGCTGCATCGTCCGCGGGGAGGGCAAATAGTATCCACGGAGGGACAGGGTACCCGCGGCGACGCAATAGGGTGTAAAGGGACAAACCTGATGCCCGTAAAATTCATCCGTTTATATCATGATGATGTCTTGAACGATATTATATTTATTAACCTCGAAACGCTAATATATGTCAATGTGATATTTCGAATAAAAATTTTTCTCCTCACACACACGTACAGATATATAATTTTTTTCAGATATATGTATAAAATAATTAAATCGCAATCTAACATTTTACGCATTAAATTTATATACTTCTATTAATGTTATATCGCTAATTAAATTTTAAGATAAAAAGTCATTATCGCTAATTGTCAAATCATAATTATTTCTTAGTATTTTTTGCATTTTTTTCTTATTACAATATTTAAATTAGTTTATTCACACTATTACTTTCAGAATATCGCCCGTAGAATTACTTTTGAATTGAATAAAATCTTGATGCACAAATATACCAATGAACATCTAATACTGTTTTTAAATAGCGGCCCTTTCGTGCTTCGCTTAAACGAGATCCAAGCGGAAGGCGGATCAAAGGTGACCACGAGTGGTTCACCTCAAGACATAGCGACGACAGGTGAATTCACGCATAATGCTGAAAGGTGACTAAAAAGGTGCCGAGCCCATATGCACGTCGTTAAGCGTGTGCCTATCGCCTCTTAAAAAGGCTGGGCATTCAAAGAGGGATTACCGCGACGAATCATTGACTATTCAGGTGTTCGTCCTGCGAGCAGGTGGTATCTCGACTCGGTGTCTGCGACATATGCACGCCGAAGGAGTGCCGAACTAGCTGGAGCCAAGAAAACTTACGTTCAAGTCTATTTCAGAGATTGCTCGTTCGAATTTCATTTAGGCAATAAAATTGTCTCTTCTTATTCGTCTATCGCGTTCGCTCGGCGTCGCGTTGCATTGGTTCTGTATATAGGTTCTCTAGATGCGGAGCTAATTATGTGACAATGCTCGTACGATGACCGAATAACGTCCGATTAAATTAGAATAAACAGTTGACTCATCGGGCAACCGAACGAATCGTTCCTAAAAACAGTTGGTAGTCATATACGCGCGATTGTCGCGAAAGAAATTTACCAAGTATACAGCGACGGAATAACGAGCAAAAAAGTAACATGTGAGTCTAACACTCGCTGAGTGTTATACCATTGCGGACACGCCGCGGCATCAAAGTGAAATCAAATTTATGCCCCGACCGCGTCGTCCGGGAAGTCCCTAACGAAACTTAAATTAACTCGACTTAGCAGAGAATTTGGGAAGCGGTCGGGCTTGAAAATTTACGTCGCCAAAAGTGAGTCGACGACGCGGAAGAAGGGCAGAAATAATGCGGTGCTGCGTGCCGCGGAAATCATTTTTCCAGCTCGTCAAATTTAATGCGTTGCTTAAGAGCGATAGCATATACGAGTCATTGGGGAGAAGATGATTGCAAAACGGTTGAAAATTCTTGGAAAAACGAGTAAAAAAGAGTAATCATACGAAAAAGTAATTATACAAAAAAAAACTGTAAAAAAAAGATGCACGCAATTGGATAAGGCAATAATTGACTTTTTCTCACGCATGTTATGTGCAATCAAGTAGCAAAGTATTCGATGAGATCCTGTGGAAGATTGAACGTAAAAAAGAGCGGCACAAATGATAATTAAACGGCGGTCTCGTAAAATGCATGCGTGACATTACGCCGACCATCGTTACACGATGGGGTCAAGTGGATAATCACAGCGATAACTTGGACAATCGCATTAATCCAGGCGTGAAACGTTTCACTTTTTTTCACTTCAGATGCGAATTTATTACGATACCGATCGATAACACGTACTAGCCACGTGCGATCGATTAAAGTTAACTACGAACATTGCATGTCTTAATGACGACGCGAATGAAGAGGCGATGCGGACTCTCGTCGCGCAAAAAGTGACTTTGCGACATCGTAATATATTACGGTGCGGGGTATGGAGAAAACGAGTTTCCAAGCAAGTTACTCCTGTCGATGCTATAGACTATAACGGGGTTGAACGATATTAAATATGGGCCTCGGGGAGGAAGCCCCGAAGTCGCACCTGCGGGTGGCTTCATCCCTTGGGACATCGGTCGGTTCGGTTGGCAAAGCAGGGATTACTTGTGCTAAGAGGACGTGCAGGGCTTCGCGCCTCATCGTCTGGAAAATGGCTTACTGCTTACATTTACCTACCACTTGCACCCTCTGACCATATCCGACGACACTTTATATGCATCCCTTCTCTGTCGCGATCATCGAAAACCTTTATCGCATATTATGCTAAGAATACAAATAGATTAAACGTACAATTTTATTAAAACCTAACTTTAAAAAACAATATGTTTAATTTTTATCTCTCAAGTATAAGTACAGTGATGTATAGTATCAATAATTAAAAAAAAAAAAAAAACCGTTACTTTTATGAATGAGAATAAATCATGTATTTCGAATGAATATCGCAGACTTAACTATTTAATGATCCTATTAATAAAAATCGAATCGAAAGTCAATAAATGTTCATTCATGAAGCAGAACACGATCAGAATAAAGCAGTTGGCAAGCTATAGTGAAACATTAATAATTCCAAACTGGTCTTTATTATCCCAATAAAAATACATCGCGAATGTATTTCGTTTCGCGACGCTTTAAACCGATATAGAAGAAGCGAGACGGTACCCAAGCAGGTGCCAACATATTTCCGAATACACGGTCATTGAGGAAGTGGAAAAAAAATCGTAAATTTATCACTAACGATGTGTCCGCCATTACGTAATATCGGAACATCGTCGAAGCGCGTTCACGCCAACTGAGCGGGGAAGTGATTTATGCGTCTTCGGGAATAAGGAAGAGGGACGGAAGTGCGGAGTATTGGGCTTCCTATTCCCGTAGGAAGAGCTATCCGGAGGCTGCTCCTTAACTCCACTCGAGTTGGCTTCATCGCCGCGTTACAACCCCAGGCGTTCACTTACACCCTGTGAACGAGCCCACGGACACACGCGGACGCGACGCCGAAATCGTTCCTTCCGTCTCCTTCCACGAATAGACGACCATTACCGTGTGTGCTTCATAAAGCTTGGCCACTTCACCGCTCGAGCGAAGCATTAAAGCGTCGATCGTCTCTCCCCTTAAAGCTTCTCCCGTCTCTCGGTAGAAGTTGAGAATTTCGGTTAGTATATGTATGTGAGGAAAGAGATTCGAGCGTTTCTCTCTTCCGGAAGAATCGATGTTGCGACTGTTTTATGTTCGAACGTCTGCTCTTAAGAATTCATCGTGGAATTTTAAATGATCAGGAGTCAATATAAAAATGCTTGTATAATATTCCACTTGGAATACTCATCTCTTATTTTTCTTTCTCTTTTCAAGAAATAAATTTTGATTTTAAATAATTTGATTTCTATTTTCTACGCTGTAAATCTCGACGTCATTGCTCGTCCCTACGCAATAATATCCGAAATCTATGATGGCGTGCGATTCTGGTGAGTCTTTGCCCCATGAGGCTGACTAGTTCACCGCGGGAGACGTAGGTGGATCGCGTGGGGTCGGTGTTCCGCGATAATATGTAAATATTCCGTTATCTCCAGCAACGCGGCCCCAACGAAGTTTTCGGACCGGGTCGCAAGCAACGACCGGTGGGGTTCTGGGCGATTATTCGAAGAGCATAATAACTCACACAATTACGTGGCTTACGACAAATCGATAGCTTTTAATTACACTCCGGAATATTTACGAGATTTCAACAGTCGCTTTCACAACCGGTAGATTTTTTTCATTGCGAAACGTAGTAAATAAACTCTATTGAGAACGATTGCTACTAATTTAATATTTGTAACTATCATGTACATTTTAATTGTTTCTTCAAACTAATATCTCGAATTTATCTAATATGTGGAAAATTTTCTTTAAAAATGATAGAACGTAACCTTGGAACGAAACACTTTTCCTCTCAACATATGTACGCAAATTACTTTGTTAAGATCTTTTAATTTACTACATGCCAAAAAAGAACATGTTAAATCAAATCATGTCCACATTTGTTTGTTTGAAAAATTGAAATTAGTTTGCAAATTTTTATACGCTTCGTATAAAAATAATTTAACGTAAGAAAAACGTAAGAAAAAAGAGAGAAAAATGTATAGTTGAAACACAAACTATATATCTCGAGTTACATCATGATCGGTTAAAACATGTTAACACTTATCTCTGATATGATAATAAATATTGCATTAATCGAGTATAATCGAGTATACATCATAATATTAATTATATTGTGATATTTCTCATTACAATAAAGAAAAATGATGTTATCAAACCCGTTAAAATATTTACTCGACATATGTGTAATTAAGATTTTAACGGAGCACAAAGTGGTAATGATAGAAAGACTATGAACCAGTCGGTCGTGTGCTTAACGAAGATGCACCCCAAAGAGGAAGCGAAAGAAGCCGGAGATACGGTAGCGGAGTTCATCGTCGGAAGCTGCTCCTTTCTCCACAGAATTGCGGTGGAAGAAGGAGCGGGGAAAATGATTAGTTATTAAAATGCCGATAATTATATATAATCAAGCATCGGGGAGTGTCCTACGCATACATTTACGTGAATGCATGTCAAGCTCTAGGAAAGCGGCTCTCTCTCTCTCTCTCTCTCTCTCTCCCGTGTACTCTTACGACATTCATCTGTCTTGCTTTTACTTGAACGATGGTTGCTCGCTCGCTCGCTGGCTGGCCGATGGTTGGTGCAAAACGGTAGGACGAGCAAGATAGCGGGAGTGAGAAGTAGCAAAAGGGCCGTTAAAAAGAAAGGGATGGAAGATACACGCGCATTATAAAAAGCCTCTAATAACTGTTATCCACGATCTCAGCGAACCAGCAGCAGGAGCAGCGAGCAGCACCGAACGAGAGACGAGAAAGAGAGAGAAAGAGTAAAAGTTGTTACTCTTTCTCTAGTAGGCGGATCGCAATAGAAGTAGGTAGATAATGGTTTCGACGACAAATCGAAACGATTTGATAGTTTTCGAAAGCATTCTCGATGTTATATCAAAAATAAATAATACAAATACACTATATCGTGAAAATAATCTAATCTTATTATTTATACAGTAAATAATAACTAAAATTTGTATAGTTAAAATTACACAGTTGAAACTAAAAATTATTATGAATTATAGTAAAATTAAGATAATTGCAACCATTTTTTCTCTTTTTCTCAGTGCAATGCATAAAAAAATATAATTCATTCAATATTAAATATACAATTTCAACAAGTATGTAAGTTGAATGAAACGAAATAAATCAGCAATGAACATCGATATCTAATTGAGTGAAAATGAGACGGGATTAGTATCATATTTCACACAGTGTTGAAGTTATTCGCGATAGTGAGAGGAAACTAAAGTAAAAACTGATTCAAATAAATTTATTCGGTCGAATGATCGATGAGTTATATAATTAAAATGTGTTATGCCGAATACATATTGTCACTCTAAAATTAGGAAAACGGTAAATATATAAAAGACGGGCGTGGAGTATTTATTTCACATGTTTTCTCCGTTATATCTCTACACTACTCGTTCGTATCAATCGAATTCTAAGAATGAAAGTGCCTTTGTACAAGAAATGAGGTTTGCATCACTTCACTAGTAATTAACACATTAATATTTTATTAGCTTATTTATATCATATAGCTAATATTTTTATGTAATTTATTTAATAGTAATAACGAAAGTTAAAAATTTTGCAATCATATAGATCATAGCACAAATAGCAAAATAACGACGGATTTTTCTACTTTTCGCGATCAAGGGAGGCAAGACAAATATGCGCGATCACGATCGCGATCGATGGAACAGAGCGGTAGGTGGAGTCTAAATGCGTGCGGATATATGATAACGGCGCGAATCCTGTGAATGGAGGGGCATCTCTCTCCCGAGGAATCGCGTCAATGAGCCGCGGCCATCAAACTGCTCAGACACGTATCGCTACTACAGTGGGCCCTGATGATTTACAACACGTCGCACGGCGAGAGTTCAACCGAGCGAGGTCAAATTGTGCGCCGCGCCGCCGCGCCGCCGCGCCGTCCATATATGTCTAGCATTTACATCGCTCATTCTCGTCAGGCCGTCAACAAAATTACATACCGAAATATAGACTATTCTGAATTGGCTACTATCGACGCATTCGTGCACGAAGACTCTGTTAAAGCTGTATCGCTCTGTAACTTTCAAGCATATTTAAAAAATTGTGTAAAGACACAATTGTTGAATCGTTTCGATGTGCAGCATGATTATTGTCATTCGTGCAATCACCGCAGCATAAAACGTGATAATTCTTAATGCATCCAAATGCCTGAGTAATAATTTCCGTTTGTACTTGGGAAGTTGCTGCCTATTTCAAGCGATGAGATACCGATTGCGCCTGGCGTGTATTAATTTTCTCCAATGTATTATAATAACGGGAGCTGCTGCTCATTGTGCAGCCTCCGTCCGCAGGCTTGCCGTGTAACGATCGTCCGGTCGAGATAACCGCCGTGCCATCCGCGTCCGCACCAACATCCTCTAATTACGCGGAAATTAATTATAAGCGCATTACAGCCCGGTACAGTACTCTTCTTTTTTCTCATTCGACTTTGCGTTTTTCCCTCCGAGCGTTCTTCAGACGCAAAGCAATGCTGCGAGTAATTCGCGCCGTGCGCGAATCGCGGTGCAGCGCGAATCAAGCATATTTTCGCATCAAGAATATTTTATTTCTTTTACTTTTCGTTCAAAATTAACCACATATTTCTTATGTAAATAGTCGCATTTAGCTATAATTGACCGATAACTGTACGCATAGTCGGCAGAATGTTAACTTGCATCAGATTGCACAATTGGCGATCGAAATTCTCGTCGAGTCACCAATTGTGCAATCGTTTGTTAAACGAAGAAAACGGAAACAAGAGCAACGAAACGGATCATTAATGAACGAGCGGAGTAGCAAAGATTCAGTGATCGTTGTGCAACCGGAAGCAGCGCGGGGAAGACTTTCGTATTCATAATGATAAATTGACTGGCGCGAAACCAGTTTGTGCATCTCCGGACGCGATAAATTGTGTACAGCGACGCAATGCAATCGCAATCTTTAATTGTACATTCATTATGCGCTCTCTCGAAGCAACAACTGCCCCGTCATAGACGAATCAAACTCGCCAACTCTTCGCTCTTCTCCTCTCGCGATTGACCTTCGATCTTCGACACTCGTAAGCAAGATCGTGATTCATGTACGCGTGTAAAATGCAAAACGCATATCTCGCGACGGCACCGCAGTGCATTCGCAGATATCCGTACGCGCTTGCAGAATGCGGGTATTACCTGTGTGATCGTTATCGTAGCAAAGGCATTTCTGTGATCTTTCCTAACGGCTTTTTGCCTATCGATGTCCGCCAATTTTCACACGAGGTATACGTGATACGGGTATTTAACGAGTATTGCGATACACCACCGGTTACGGATACCGTGCGTGTGTATATGTACGATATGACAAAAAATATCGCTGGTTGCTATCTTTCTTCTATATTTTCCAACTTGATTTTCCCCTCTAAGAGTTATAAGTATATTTTGTTGATATTTTTACAGCTTTCATATTATAATTGCATCTACACGATTATTGAAATGATTGGGGGCAACAATTTAACTTAACTAATAGCAGAAACAAGAATTAAAATTTATTGGCTGCACCTTAACACGTACGTTTTATCTTCTCCTCTAACATTCCTGAGGCCTATATTTCTCCGTTCGGTCGCTGAGATCCGGAATCTAAAACCGTCGTGCATTCACAGAGCAGGCCGCAGACGACGTACGGAAAGCAATGGAGAAAGAACGAAGGAGAGATGAAAGGAGACGGGTGAACTTTCGACGGAAAGAGGCAGACAGTGAACGCGAAGCGGCAACGAGCGAGAGAGGTAGATTGTGCCAAGATAGGTCGACCGCCGCCGTCAAAACTGGTAGGCCTTGAGGAATTATGCGAACTATTCTTGCCAGTTTGTCCGCCGTGAATTTACGAACGGCGTGATGACGCGCAGCAGCCGCCAAGTCCTACCCTGGGCGTGACCGAACGAGGGATCGAGATAGATCCTCAGAGATTATCCATCCTACCCACGTCTCGGAGGATCGACTATTCTCTCCTTATGGTGAGAAAACACTTCCCAAGAAACAGTGTAAATTAAAGCGATCCTTAATTTATGCGTACACGCGCGGTGATATTGGAGAGAATCAATCGAGCGGTCTACAGATAAGTTGAAAAAAGAAACAACAACAAAAATTGAAACATTGTCAAGAATGTCGGTTCAATCGCGTATATACATCCACCTCGATTATTTTAGTCACGCTCGAATATCCTTCACCGCGTTCCACGATGCGCACGAATAACTGATTAACTAATAACGCGAGTACCGACTAAACCTCAATCACTTCGCAGTTACGATCGATTACCCTCTACCTTCCTTACGCGGTAGCGACGATGAGAATCAATTACCGTCCTTTCGCTACCCACGAACCCATTTCCTGTTCGCGATGAGCGAACCTCTTCTACCCGCGAGACGATTTATCTGCGATAACCACTGCTGGTCTCCGCGGGATCTATTTGCGAACGATGCAGGCGAGAAAGAAACCTTATCCCACAGTGTTCTCTTTTACTTCTTATATGTCTCGTATTGCGCAATGCAGTCTGACGAGCACGGGATAAGTGACCGGCGCTCCTCCTCGCATACATATGTGCAGAAATACGCGTTCGAATTTCTCTCATCGTAGCCCATTTCTCGCGAGACGTTGTATCATCTTTGTCCCTTTACATCGCTAAACGAATCATTTGAGAAGGAAAAAAAATCAGTCGGTGATCGCATCGACCTCCGGGACCTCCATGAAAGTACATCTCCGTCACGTGTTCACTTGGCACTCGATGATTTGCATCGAACATTACGTCAGCGAACAGATTTATCAAGTGGAGAACTGAAAATCCCTGATATCATCAGCAAACTCTACGATTCTGTGTCGTTTGAAGTATCCTTGTGCATGTTTATTTAATATCTGATCATACAGTTTTTTTAGTTCATGTTCTTAATATAATATTTCGTGAAAATCTTATAATAAAAATATCTATATTTTATATCCAATTTAAATACATAAATTTATATATTAAATATTATACAATAAATAAATATTATATATAATATATTTAATATATAATATAATTATACATTATGATATAATAAATAATATAATGTAATAAAAATTTTTATCACAAGATATTCATGAAATATTAAGAAACAAATATTGCTCAGCGTACATATGGATATTGATACACAATGTGACATTTATTAAATGTTCGAGAGACATAGAAACTAAAAAATCAACAAGAATAGTTAGGAAAGTATGTATATCCAAAGAACATACCATTGCGTGAATTCTAAAACGCGCGCGCGTTTGACGGATACGCGATTCATTCTGCTTTATGAATTCCTTCGTCTTCCAACTCCCAGTCTTCTCTAGCTACCATTGACTCTCAGAGCTTTACAATATACCGCTGTGCGAACACTCACCTTGCCAGATGGTCAAAGCGCAATGTGCCGTTTTATCATTCGCAAGTGCTGAGAATTTGAATGAAATTTCGATACACAGAGGAATTTGAATCGCCAAACCGATGGCCTTGAGAGTGCAGCAAGTAAGATTAATGATATGAAATTTCTTTCGCTACCAAACTACAAAATGCAATCTTTTTAAACAAATTATGTCCTACGTACAACACAATCAGTAAAAAACCGAATAAATCATTTCGCGAAACGAGCGGACAGTATATAAATAGCGTACAAATCAGCGAACGATGAATTCTCGATAGATCGCGATTTTCATCCTTGACAACCGTCTCGTTTGAACATATTATTCAAGCGATATCCTCGCCGCGAAAAATCAAAATTTTTTTTCTCTCCTACTTTTTGTCTTCTCTCAGTCTTGCGTGAGACCTCAAGACGAGATCGTGCCCGTCGCAATTATTCCCCTTCACCCGCTTTACAGCTCTCTCTCTCTCTCTCTCTCTCTCTCTCTCTTTCTGCTGCTATCGAGGTGTCGTGCCGAAGTGGCCACGTAGCGCGCGTCGCTCCGGATAGCAATCCCCTATTCCTGGCGCGCGGCCGATCGTCGACAAAGAGAAACGGCTCATGAAATATTACGCGACACGGAAATATATGCCGGCGCACGCAGCTCTTCCTTTGATCAGGACCCGAGAAAATCGCCCGTTCCAGCCCCAAGGGGCAAGATGGACCGCGAACTCGACGATGCAACGTTATATCGTTTCGATATCCTCTTTCCGCCGACCGGACCTCCGCTCGGATCTTCACACTTTCCCTCGCTCCGCGCCATTTCCATCCCTTATCTCACCCTCTTTCGTTTCTCTACGGTCCGGTCATACCTTATGTATGACACACCGCTTCGTCGTCGTCCGAATGGGCCAAACTCTCGTTTGGTATTCGGCGCTGACCACTCGCCACTTTCGTTGTGGATCTGACCCTGTCCTGGGACCTCGCGTAGAAAGAATATACGTAGCCCATGCGATATGTATTCGTGTCGCGCATAAAGGAAATTTCCCGTAATAGCCTCACGAAAACAATAAAAATACGGAACCGCAAAAATACGAATCGATCAAGAGACAACTTTGATTAAGTATTAATCGCTATATTCCATTACATTAACGTATTCTGAAATATATAAACGTACATTGTATACTCATACATGGAAGATACTATCACATGATAATATTATATTTAAACTTTAATCTTAACTTCGAACAACATAGTACTTTCTATTTTATTATTCTTTAATTCTCATTAATCGTTGGAATATCTGGAATATCGTCAAAAGATCGTAGATAACTTGTGAGATCAATAAAGAAAAACGAGAGAGATAATTCATACATAATTTTTTTGCATAAATCCTTTTTCATTTGCGAGTACAAAAATGCAGTTTGAGAAGTGCAATCGTTTGCAATGCCATATAATCCAATAAGACGGCGAGTTATGTTACAAAAGGAGCCGAATCAAAATCCGTTTCACTTTATGAACTATCAAAGCGGCTCACGCGTCGTTTTAGCTTATGTATTGGAATCTGAGAGCACTTTAAACCGAACGAATGACCGACCGACCGTCTGCAGATCGTGTGGGACAAGTCGGCAGAAATAAGAGAAACGCGCAAGTGCCACGTTACACACCTGTGCGAAGCATACTCATGCACGCACGCGTAAACACACGACGATGCATTCTTTTCTTCTCTTGGCGAGTAAATAAAACAAAACTCAATCAATTCGATACACGACGAATACACCGAAAAGGTGGGCGGAAAGGTAGTGGCGAGCCACGAAGAATCGTGGCTCAGGGAAGGCATTCGCCTCCCCATAAATCACATTAATAAACTACACTACCTTGCAACTGTACACGTCTTATCCAGGATATTGGATAAAACCCTTTCCCACACCTTACAGCTATTACAAACGGCTATTCTCCCTGGATATACTTATTCTTCATTCCACTTCTCTCGCGGAATGCATATATTATACCGATCGCATTCCTTTCCCTCCTTTCCATCACACTCATGCCTGTGAGTTCATCGATAACCTGATGCCTTGCACTTGATTATGACGTCTGCTTAATTGTAAGATATCAAGATTATCGCAAAATTGTTTTAGAATAATAAAAATCATTTCCGAGAATTTGTGAATGAATTCCAGAGAGATTTTTTCACGTACGACAAAAGCTACGATATATTTCTCCTTCTCTCTCCTTCATTTCTCACATTCTGTTACTGAAATGTAAAAAAAGAATTTCCCCACTCTCTCCAGCAAGACAAGATGAGTGGTTGAATAATCTTCCATCACGAATTGCGCGGGCACTTGTCCGAATTCGCACAAGTCATCGCGCGCAATGCCAGTCCTCGGGAAGTGGATTAAGTGGCCGGCCGCGTGGAATGAAGCGATGCATCTCTCGGCGCCCGATGCTGTCATCCGCCGCAACAACGAAAGAAGAGACGCCCTGGACCGGCCTGAGAATCGCGAGCGAAAAAAAAAGAGAAAGAAGGTAAGTTCACGAGCACACACGTAGCGAGAGAGGCCCGATGGCGCGATAGTTCCTCAAAGACGGATGGCGAGTGGCGAGCCGGTTGCGACTCAGCGATCGTCCAAAGTTATGCGTTCTCTGTTCTTACGTTGAATCAACCATAAAGTCCACTGCGTGATTGGACCTGTTGTATCCTTGTAATTGTGAACCCGCGAATACCGCGAATAAAAGAGGATTCGTAGATGGGGCGCGAGACATGGTGCATTGGATGAAGAAGAGGGTCAATCTTCTCCCTCGCATAAGATACGTGCGAAAATGCCGCGACCGCCGAAGCCCCGATCTTCAAATATGCCCAATTAGCAACGGACTGACATAATAAGTAGATAAACAACTCTGGCGGCTCTCTCGCGGTGAGATCACAGACGTGAGTTTTTCTGCGCGATCAGCGGCGGAACGCGTACGAATCCGATCTCGGCTTTTACGTTCTCTCATTCTTCTCCGGTTTTCAACTTTCTTGCTCGCGTGTCCTCGTCTCGCCGGCGAGTGATAGCACTTTACGGTCGATTTAGTCACCTTCTCGTCGAAAACGTTCTGGTTTTTCGGTATCGCGTGTCGCGCTGATTACCGCTGATTCCCATTTCGTCGCTGAATCCTGTTGGTGGCTGCTGGCTGATGCTCATCGGTCCTCCGTGACAAGAAATGAACAACCATTGAGATCGCGCAATTTATATCAAACTAGCGCATCTCGAGAAAATACGATATGAGTCATCCAATAATCAACTTTAGATCAAATTATTACTACCTTGTCAAGAAATTGAAACAAATTGAAACAAATAATCAATCCTTAATTATTATTAGGTATAGTTCAAAAACATTGCAATACTATAGTTGTGAGCGTTTCTAGATTTTTGAAAATATTTATTGTCAGTAACAGAGACAATAGAAAAGTTAATAATAATAAAACTATTTAAATCGCAGGATGTACAAACAAAGATTCGATTAGATTTCAGAATTATTTTTCAATTAATAAATACGTTGAAGAAATTAATTATTCAACCAATTCCGATAAATGAGCGATTTACTGGGACTAATCGAGATAGCTAACGATGGAGTGAACGGGAGTGTCGGGAGCTAAGATCGTCCCTCGAGGAATAATTAGACTCTAAAATGTAATTGGGGTTCGTGTACCGATGGCACGAGAACGGACAGTGGCGGGACATTCTCATCGCGAATTAAAATCTTGGATAAGCGCACTCTTCTCTAGCATTTGAAAGTAAAATCCAGTACAAAAGTAGCCACAGTGAGCGACGATACGAATCAGTTGCATTTACGCGGTGCACCCATGAGAAACATGGCAATTATCCGCTATCTGTGTTTTTACCTAATAATTAAAGTTTTAAATAATTTTACTTTTTTCAAACAATTTGCAAATACAATTTACAACGCATTATAACAATAACGCAATAAAATATTTATTAAATCAAATACTCTAATCGGTATCATTCGTACGTTAATAGTTTGAAAAATAATTGAAGAATCGTACGTAATTGATCGTGATGAAAATAGCGCGCAGCAAAGCTGGAATATGCGTGTGACTAAATAAATAAAAGATACATTATCGACGAACGATGTGGTCACGCCTAATCGCGCGATGCGAATAAAGTCATTACACGTAATCTGTTCCGGCATATCGACGAGAAGCTCGCGTCTCATCGTTTCGACGGTTCCGACGTGATATGAATTTTAATGCTAGTGACGTCTCTCTCGCGCGACGCCCCTATATTCATGTAATGCGGACACAGATTTAATAATGGAATGGTTAGTGGATTTCGTGCTAACGCGTTGCAATTTTTGGAGAGACGCTCCGAAGAGAGGACGGAATAGAGAAGAACGCGTCGGGCGACAAGCGACTCTGGCGAATACGACGTACCCGAAACGCGGATGAGTACGTGAGTGGCATGTGTAAAAGGGCGAAGAAGGGCGGTTGAACGTACCCTTCGCGAGCACGTAATCTATTTGTCGCAGGGCGACCGCAGACCGTGCGACGTTACGGAATCGTCTGACTTCGAAGAGACAGGCCGCGAAAATGTGAAACCGATGCAACGAGCTCACAAAGACGCGGGGAAATGTCGTCTCGACGCAAACTGCGAAAAAAAATCTATTTTCACCGTTAGATAAGAGAAGAAAACTTGGGGAATTCGAGATGTTTGAGACGATACGAAAAGCTTCGAAGCTTGGAAAGCTTGGAAAGTTGTTCCGCAAAGACCGCTGTTAGAAGTAAATTCCGAGGGACCGAGCGCGTTACGACGTATGTAAGGGAAATCCTAGCGCATAGCCGCGCGATCGACGTTAACCGGCTCGTAGCCATTCCGAGATGGTGTAAAACCGACTTTAATACCGCTTAAATGTCATATATCTAGTCGTAAGAAATTCTATCTCCGAATGCGCGCGCGGACACTTACGGTTTTGTACTTGAGCCACCATTATCATTGAGAAAGTCGAAATCGAGCTGAAATCACTCGCCATAACAATGTGAAACTTTTATCGTCACTCGCGCAGATCCATGCAATATTCATCATGCATACTTGAAATCACTAAAGGCGATATTTGGCCTTCTATCTATTCTCGAGAACAAAGAGGGTAAGGGAAAACGAGAGCCACCGCGAGTGGCGTATAGTGAACTTGTACAATTTTCAAAAATGGCATTTAATTTTAATCAGCTTCACGAGAACTGCACATCGAGATGGTACCACCGCTCGAGCACGTCGTCGCGACCGTTGGAATGGATTCCTGACGCTATCGTGTCGCCTTCGAGTTCTTATTCTCGTCAATTCGCGGAATAACGGGCCATAAAAGGCGTCGAATTTCGAGGCCGAAGACGCGGTAAAGTTGGGGACCGATCGGGACAGCGCTGTCGGGTCGCGCTGAAAAGTGCCCGGGACGAATGGGCCATGGGCCTTAGTTCGGGTCCGAGATCCGACGGATAGAAGCGTACACGGGCCGCGGGCTACGGATGGCTACGGAACCAGCTCGTGCATATGCATATGCGAGCACCGCGGATTTGCATTCTAATTGTCGGACGATCTGACAAACGTGCCATTACGACTCGGTTCGGAATCGTGCGATGGCAGTTGAGGAGACTTCTGCATCGCGAAACGAGGTGCCAAAGAGTCCTCGGAGTGGCCGAGAACGGTCAATAATCGAAAAAATAAGGGTCTCTTATCTTATCCATCCCGCTGCCCCGCCGCGCCGCGCCGATCTTGCGAAGGCAACGGCGTCTCCGATGCGTACGTTTAATACGCATAAGTATACGCGTTATCGCAGGAAATGAACACGAGGATGCGGGCGTTCCGACAACACGCCGGTCGTTACGAATCTAGTTATACCGAATTAATTCAAACAACGCCCGACACATTTTATATCGACAATTTCCCACGAAACCATATCTATTTTATTAATGCATATTATAATCAGACGTTTATAGTGAAAAGAAGAGATAAAAAATAATGACTAAGAGAGAGAGGAGAGAGAGAGAGAGAGAGAGAGAGAGAGATTAACGCTGATTTAGGAAACGTGCAATCGCATAAATATAAACAATATAAAGGGATCGCGAGCAAAGAAACAACATCTACGCACAAGTCGTGTTTTATCTTATCGTCGGACCTTCCCCAAAATTGCCACTGTTACGTCAGATCCAATCGGCCTTAGTATCCAATAAGTATAAACACGCGCGTCGTTAATCGCATCTTGCCCCTAAAATTTAATTCCAACCTTTCACGGCTACTACCGAATTTTTTAATTAACTGCCCATCCATGCTTGATTTACCGTCGCGCTCAATTTAAGCCGCTTGTAATACACGCCGTTCATAATCATATTTTTATAAGGATGGACAGTACGAAATTAATTTCCCTCGGACACGACGCGTCGGCACGAAATTAATTTCATGCGAATCGTCGAACGTGAACGCATGTATTAAATTAGTATACTCCTCCTTCAATTTCCTTATATTCGCTTATCTAACATCACATAACGCCGAGTATACATATGCTTAATGAGGAATGTTCTTATCCTTGTCAGAATTTCGAATCAATTAGTTTTGATATCGTTAGCCACAAAAGTGCGATAACATCCGTAAGCGAATTATATATATGCTATAAATCATGTTCCATTTTCATATAAACATTTCTTTTTCTGCTATATATATATATATATATTTTATTGCAAAATTATTGCGATAATATGCAATTATCTTATAATACAAAATCAACAAAAATCATGATTCGACCTTGACGATTTCGGATATCTGTGATGATCATTCGAGTATCGTTCAGTCGATCAATGCACGCTTCAACAATCTACCTAGCCACTGTGCACTCATAAGAGGCCTCTTATCGTGAGCGTTAATGAATACTTCAAGTCACGATTGGCAATTACACCTTAAATGTCGCGATCATGTCCTACGTAAGTACCATCGAAAGATTTGCTTTGTGAACTAGAATGGAAGGAGACGAAGCCAAGAAGTACAATGCCGAACATTATGCGCGCAACGACTCAGACTTGGCCAGTTAAAAATGAACTTGAGCTTTCTCTCGCACGTGCTGTCCTCCAACATCTCTCTTTCTTTTCGGTTATATTTTTTTCTGCCTCGATCACGCTTCCTTCGTCCATTTCGTTAGTTCGCTCTGCACGTGTGCGCGATCGTAAAAAAATGCAACTAATTAAAGACTAAAAAATGGGGCCATCGGAAAGTTTTTTGCTCGCGACCATGAGAAAAGGTCCGACTGAACTGGATGAGCCTAACCGTGCCATCGCTCCTTCTTTTCGTTTCACTTCTCCAATAACCATCGCGTCGGCTGACTGACGAGTGGCTCAAGAAGCGGAGCGCGCTCTCTTATGACGAGACTTTTTTTACATTTTGCTTTTTTCAAGCATTTCGTCAAATGTCTATTTGTCAAATGTTTTAACTAGGTAATAAATAATATTATTTATTTATCTAATAAATATTTGAAATACGTTTTTACGTTTTTACTCTTTTAATAAACACGATAGCATTATTCAATTTAAATTAATAACGATGTTTATATTTCGTGAACGCCATAAATTTTATAAGGATTTAACGGATTTAATACTAAATTACATGCCATTGACATAATTCGATTTGATGGGGTGGCGTTAAAGTACTAATGAGATGGCTGTAACGATATCTACCATTCCACAAAGATTGATTATATGAGTTTTTGTACTTAGCTAAAGGATTAATGATAGTTGCATGAGTTGTTAAAGACTACTGTAGAAAGATGAGAGCAATTCGTTCAAGATTGTTATTACCCGTACGTCGTTTATCCTCCGTTTCCTATTATTCGATATTACTAACAGTCACCAAGTCGTTACTCGGTTTGTCGTAGCAAAGGCAATATAAGCTATCAATACTTATAGATTACCATTCTTCAACTATCATATTTTACCATCTATGCATTAAATACTCTTTCAAAATGTACTACGGTGAGTACATATAATGAGTGTAAGATACGCGTAATGTATGCAATATAATTAATTCACGTAAAGTTGAGAAATTAGCTCGAGAAAATCGAAACAGGAGTAAATTAGCATTTTCAGAGATTTGATCAATTTTAAATTAATTATATTCGAGAAAAACGAACAAGTTTTTTCAGAAAATATCGTATAAAGAAGAGATCGTTTAGCGACGTTAATGCGGTTAACGACACATCTTCAGAAAGCTCGATCTCGTTGAACGCCATCCGTGCGATCCGCCTCGCTTACAATCTAATTAATCTAATTAAGCCGAAGCGCCTCGTTACTGCGGCGCGCGCCGCACGCACAAGAGGGAATTAAGAAGAAATGTAAGAGAGTGGCCATTGCGCTCGTAACAGATCGGTAACGCAAGATCGTCTCACCGATCCTCGTCGTTCAGGCTATGTCGCCGACAGCCGACGAGATCCATTAAGAGGATTATTATCGAATCGAGCAATCGCCGTTCTTCCTCTCTTACATACCTAGTTTGAAATGTTTTTTTTTTTTCTTTAGCCTGTAAATGTTAATGCTCACGGTGTGTTCAAATTTAATCGTGTTTAATTTATTTCATCAAGTATAACAGATGACGAAATAAAAGTAGCCGGAATTAAATCACAGAAATTTGGAAAACAAATTTTTTACATTTATGGATTTCACGCACGATGCTTAATTTTAATTTCACCTTTTAACATCCCGGAATTTCATATTAACCATTTTTAATTATGGGGACGCGACAGTATCACGCGTGTTCACATGTGCACGCAATTATGTTTCGTGTCAACGTTGATAATCTCACGACATGCACGTAAACACTATGAACGAACCGAACGATTACGACAATCAACAAGTTCTTCTTTTTTTTTAATGAGAACGATTACGGAAACTTTTTTTTTCCAAGTAAAAATCGTTAATCTAATAAAATTGCTTCATTAATTATGATAAATAATTTACACGCAAGAGATTTCTATATTCCTCAAGGAAGAGGGAATCGTCTTAATTTTATTATGCTTACCGATAATACTGACGTGGCTAGAGACAGATTCACTTACCCATTGCATCTGAAACAAAAATAGAAATATTTATTTTTAGTACAGGTCAGTACTCAAACAGAGAGAGAGATGTATATAAAGCTAATTAAAGTTAAACATAAAAAAATGTTCTTTGCGTTCTAACGTTCCAAATTCTAAATTTTATGTAGTCACAATCTTATTTATTTTGTATGATCTCGCGGAGATCACTACAATTATCTTCAATGTTTAATTTAAACGAGGAAAAATGATATAAAATTAAATAAAATTAAAGCAGTTAAAAACATACATATTTTTACTTCTACGTCATATTAAGTATTTCATTTGCAAGATATATCGATGTAATTACACACGGTTATTACATCAATACTTACGCCTCGTCATCGTTCTGGAACTGAAGTTCATGGTAAATGCATAGTTCGCGGTTCCGAGTCTCCGGTAAGGTAAGAGCCCCGCACCGAATGACTTTATGTACAACGTACAACAAGAAGACCGCGCGAACACACGGCTAATTCCGCGTTAATTGCCCTACGGCGCTAAAGAGCGTTTCAAAGGAAAAAAAGTCGCTTTCCGTGCAAAAGGGGATTAAGAGCGTGAATGGCATTCTTCTCGGTCGTGATTTCATGCAAGGAAAGATGAAAGTCGAAACTACCGCGGATGCATTTTGTCCGATGAACGCTGAAAAATGTCGACTCTTGCCAGGTCAGTCGAAAGATATTGCGATGCAAGCGAGAAACAGCAAACTTCTTTAGCAAGCGCGTATAATACGTATCGTTTCTATTAAATAAAGAATCGGGATCTAATTGCCTTATTGTGAGCGTGCGAGTCACGTAAGCACGCGGCAGCCGTCACGATAAATCATAACCAAAGAGCGGAGCTGGCGCTCGAAACAATCGAACGACTGAATGAAACCTTGCGAAACAAACGAGCACACTTCGTGCCACCGCCTAATATCCATTCTTACTAATCGCTCACTGTAATTCGAAATATCGTTCGGGCGGAGCGGCAACGTTCCAAAGAATCATTCCCGACCGACCTGAGAAATAGCCAAGAAGGATAGATTAGTCTTATATCTCGTGAGAGAGAGAAAGAGAGAGAGAGAGAGAGAGAGAGAGAGACACGAATACGCGCCATGTGACACAGAATCGAAGGAACAAGTTTTAAACGCAAATGAAAATCAAGAACAACGTATCGATATAGAGCTACGAAGCGTGCAGCTTTATTTAAACTGGAAACCCGCTCATAACTCCTCGAGATAATCTCCGCGTGGGTAAAAGATACCGCAAACTCCTCGCGTCCATACACTCGTACCCCTTCGTCTGTCTCAATTTATTATTCTTAGGCGCGACTACGTGTCTCCGCCGAGATAACCGACCCTTCTCACGTGTGGTATAGCACGTGTATGTACATGCAATATGCAATGACACGCAGATAGGTATAAGTAGGTAGAGCATGAGCATTTTTCGTACGCGTTCTCCATCCTCTCTTCTACGGCCGGTTGCACGCTCCGAGCGACGAAGCGAGTTCGTGTCGAGGCTGACTAACCCATTAGCGCCTTGGCTGCCGATCGACATGGCGAATCGATCGATAAAAGCCACGCCGAACACTTCCTGCCGATAGGAAGGCCCCTCGTTTCTCCCGCGGTCGATCGACCGAGGAAAGAAAAATTGCTTTAGCCGCAGTTATCGCTAAATGAATAGCAGGCACGCCGGAATCTTGTACCAAGTGGCGTAATATATTCGATCGTCTATACCTTCATTTAAAATCACATATTTTTTATTTATTCTTATATTATTTTGTAAAAATTATCCAAGGCAATATAAGTTTAATTTAAAAAATGGAAAAATCCATTATTTATTCTGATAAGTTATGTCAACGCACGCGCTTTCGAAAAGAAAAATGGTTGTATTTGTACACTTAAATAATAACAAGCTTGCAGAATTACAAAAATAATTAGTTTTTCCTTATTACTAATCTAGTTAAACAACCAGCGTTATCAACGTTCTCTGTCTAGGAAGAAAAATAACTTGGTTTAACTTAAAATTATTACAAGCTCCTACGGATGGAACACGTAGCTCGTATAGCGGTTATTCTTGTAGCTCTCTCGAACGAAGGTGCCAATAATTCTTCTGTCGTGAAAATAGAAACAGCGTTAGAAAATAGAAACAGTAGATTCAAGTATAAACAGAGATATAAAATAATAATTTGAAAAATTCTCAACACGAATAGAATGTTATGTATGGCAGTGACAATTAACCGCGTATTTGTAAAACATTACTAAAAATACACCGTAAGTGATGAACAATGCACCATGTTCACGAGTATACGGACAATGAAGGCATAGGGAGCAACAACGGACAGTTAAATTTTCGAGATGGTTTCTACCGATCCGGGCTTAATTTGTAGCACGTTCTTATGAAGAAGGGGCGATGAGGTCCATTCGATCGTCCCGTGGCGTTGCCAGATTAGTTAGCGCGACTTAAGACGGCTGTTTTGATGCTGCCGCTTCTTGCCTCGCTCCCTTCTTCATTTTTGCCGCTAAAACATCGTCCCTAATTAATCTCCTTGGCCTCTCCCGCGCTGACGCCGCGCGCTAATATGGACGAACGGTGACAATGACCAGAAGACAGAGAGCTTGGAATCCACTGAATTCGACGGCGTGGCGAGCGATCGAGAAAAAAAGTCGGCCAACGTTTAACACTGTCAAAAAGGATAATGTCGGCGAAGGCTAATCAGAACGAATTTACTTAGTAAAAACATACTGAACGCTTCATTTTAATGTACTGTAATCAATCGAGAGAAAAACAAATGATCGACATTTGACTCGCAAGGGAATGAAAAATTAGACAACGTTCTTGAAATAATACAGCAAATACTATTTTATGTAATATTTATATGTGTCAGATTCACGTAAATCATTCTGTGTGAAAAAAATATTTTCTTAGAAGCAACGAGATATTGACGATGAAGAGTCCAGTTTGGAATCTGCCAAATTCAGCGGAGCAGCAGGAAACCGAGAGAAAAACCTGCTCAATGCTAAATACCGGAGCAACGAGTCCGCGCGCGCGCGCGCGCGCGCGCGAGCTGACGAAGAGAAAGACAAAGTCCGCTAATGGGAATCTGCGAGACGACCATAACGTTCTCTGGAAATGTACGGGATGCACTTAACGTCTTACTTGAATGTGGTATGACTCAAAAACTACTCCTGCGCAGGAACTGGTCCGCAGGTGGCATTTGAACTCGTAGTTCAAACCGAGACTGAAAGGGTGTACGCGGTTAATTGGGATAATCGCCACAGTAAATCCGCTGAGCGACTCCGCTCAGTAGTATCTTTATCGAGGTAGTTTTTAATTTCTCGCTGCGGAATGCCGCTGCGATGCCGTGTGGGAAAAAACGTCGACGCATGGTATTCGCGAAAAAGCGTCGGATGCATAATACCCAGGGGATCGCATCTTGAATCTTGACGCGCGTAAGGTCAATTTGTCGCTCAACGGAACACGCCTTCCTCCCTCCGCAACGCGAGACACGAGCAAGCAAAAATGCGCGATATCGATCGAGACGCGATCGTCCAGTTCCCTCGAACTAAGATCACGCTAAAGAATTCCTGCAAAAAGATGTATGTAGACTTTGCAAGTTTGAGTTACTTTTTAAGTATCGTTAAACTTTAGGCTGCTTATTTAAATTCTTCTTTACATTTCTTTTTTTTTATTTTTGACAATAAAAAGTTAATGATTTAAAGTTATTTGCATTCCTCTTTTTAATGATTGAAACTATTTTGGTAGAAGCCACTTGAAAAGCAGTGAATAATTGAAGAGACAAGTTGATATTAGTTAATAATTAATATCGATGCATTCTCATTAAATTGTAAGAGGATGATAAGAGCTCGCTGCAGTTCTCGGAAGTAAAATTACCGTTATGCAGACTTATCGAATTTTCATGTGATTTCCACGGATTTTCAACATTCATATCCATTATAATATGTAAAGAACAGAAGTGGATGAGATGATGAGGCTTGGTGATAATTTAAATCGTAGAACTTTAATACGATTAAAGTATTAAGTCAGGAGTAGAGTGCGTTAAACTGTGAGGAAAAATTTAAGATTCTCCTGGAAATTGGAATGAATAATAAATTTATGCGAATTAATGACGTTATCGCGAATATCAAGAGATGTAAAAATAAACGGATACGGCGCGGGCGGATTGAAAATCGTGAGAATAAAAATCTGCTCTACATGGGTGGCTACATATAAGCCGAAAGGACACGACATACACGCGTACATAATTAACTCGATCTAACCATCGTGTTCGGCGGAGCGTGTCACAAGTGACAAGGACGCGATAAGTAGCATCCGTAACATCGTCGACTCATTGCCCTACCGTAAAACCTTATGGCATTAACAAACAAACAGGAGAAATTATCTATAATTCGCCTTTCATGATAAAGTCATCTCTCAACTTTTTATCTCTATTAATAACTATCGTCTTACATAAATCTCACATGTTAAATATTTCAAAAAGGTAAACGAAGAGAAATTAAGAACTGTCTAACATTAAACTGTAATTTCTAACCACGAATACGAGTGACAAATTCAGTATTTGCAATCATCTTATTTCCTCTTTCGCGACGACTGTAATTATAGCTAATTGCGACACTGACATGTAAATTCGACAAAGCGTCGAATTAAAAATGATTTTATCTCTTTTCTATTACTGTTTCGGTGGTTTGACGAGCAAAAACACACGGCGCGCGGCGTTTCCGCTCAAAGATGAGGAACCGGACGAGACGCGAAACTAGGTCGATTTTTTTTCGAACGCAAAGTCGGCAGACTGAGACGCGAGCCGAATGAGAACAGAAAGGGTGTCGACGAACGGTTAATTGGTGTTCTATGAATTTGACGGCGATTACCGCGAAACAACGCGGAGCAGACGGCGAGCCGTTTCGCTTCTTGCAGTTCACATCGGTGACTGGCGGAGAATTGGCTGGTCCGAACGACTTCCATCGTGGAATTTTAATTATAAATTAGTTGATTAACTCAATAGTGTTTTTGCTGCCAACGACAGTGTCCTCGGAACTGGTCGTGCCAGTGTATACCTCACGTACGTGCGTCACGCACACCTCGAGATGCCGGCTTGACAGGGGTTCTCCAAAAGATTGTGAATTTTTAAAAGTGTCAATTAAAAATTCATATAATAATTCGAATTATTTAATCACTTTTACAATCGTCATTTTTTCATGGTTTGCCGACCATTAATATATTAGTAATGTATTATTAATTAAAAAAAAATGCGGAAAGTGTAACACTAGCACGCTAGACGATTAATGCACGACTTTATACAAAATCGAGATGTATCACAACGTGCATAGCAAATCGAATCCGAGGCAGTTTGTTCCGGTGAGGATGTCCGGTGTGTTCTTAAAAAGAAAACAGGTCTTTGACATCGCAAACAACGTCGCGCTTATTTTGCGCGCGGCAGGTGCGATACGCGCTCGAGACCTGCGTGCACGTAATTTCTCTGCATGCGGATACACGAATGCACGGTTGTGTTCACTTGCTACACGCTTCTCCTTTATTTATTTTTTGCGACCGCATACGCAAAAAACCATCTTTTGCTTACGTAACCGCACGCAGGAGTAATCGAGAGTTTGCCGGACAAATTGCGCGGAACTTTGAATCGAGCGCGAGTAAAAATTGTTGGCCGCATATGCCGGCCAACAACTACTTGAAATTTTTGTAATTGGCAATATACTGCAGGTATGCTAAAAAAAATATTTAAAAAAATATTTAAGAATTATTTAATATATGTGATAATATTTATATCTTATTCTCATTATGAAAATGCTTTCCAACGAGACAATTGCCTCTAACTAAAACAAAACAATTTTAATATTCCGAAAAAAATTAACTTATAATAAAAGTCAAATTTTTCATAACGTAAGAAATTCAAGTTGAGAACCTACGACAATCCGAAGATACCTACGTTCGGAGCCCCGCTAGCATGAGAAGCACAATGGCCGCAAAGATGTAGCCGCACCGATGTCCTCGTCGCTTTATCGGCACGCATAGCATGCGAGAATACGTTTTGTTTCATATTAAATAAAACATTTGACATCTCACAAAATGAATCAGGGCTAGCTAATATTTGACAAGCGTAAATCCTTGTCTCCGACTATATCCGTTCTGGACTATATCGTTTTCACAATCTATTTAATAAAGAAGACCGCTCACACCGTACTTGCACAAATTTCAATAAAAATGCGGTTTCTCCATTCGAGGACGCGAATAAGAGAAACGATAAGAAAAAAAGAAAATGTGAAAACACAGCTTCCTTAAATTAAAATTGTTATCAAATGATAATCTTGCATCGGTGAAAGTGACAACTGACAGACGTCAGTTCAATTTTTAGTTTGCCCAAAGTATCTCCAACTTTTTGAAAATTAATCGTCGATGATAATAATTGAAGTTACTACCATCTTAAATCAAACATTTCGTCGCATCAATTTACATGAAATAAGAGTGAACGAGATACGATCAGTATTAAATATTATACTGAATAACTATCAATAATTCTTACTAACAAATCTTCAATTTTTTTACGTAAATCATAATATATTATTAAAAAAATCGTTAAGAAAATAAATGTGTGTACGTGTATGTGCGTCTGCTGTTGCACGCATTGGAAAAGCAAAGTGGTAAAATCCAAAACAAGAGCGGAGAACATCCGAGTGCTGGTCAAAGATGCGTGGAATCGCAAATTAAGGACGAGAGAAGGGCACGAGGCACTCGCGGGTCAGAAGATGTCCCGGTCTTCGTTCGCTTCGCATACCGAACGAACCGAGCAACGCCGCAGCCGCAGCCATAGCCGCCTCCGTGCAAAAAAGTACAAAACTTGTGACCCGACTCGAAAGAGGAGGAGGAGGAGGAGGAGGAGGAGGGAACCCTGGTCCTGCCGTTCGCCTCGGAACCGCCATACTTTTTGTCGACACTCCGAGAGTACCAGAGAGCGAACTGTGTCCGGCGTGAACGTCAGCAGAATGTAAAATATGCAACATGCTCTCGTCTGAGTCTCGTGGTTTCCCGTCCGGTGATTCCAATAACGCGTATGCAAGACACAAGCAATCTTCGTGTGGCATTACAACATAGATAAACAAAAATTGTGTTTTTATTGTTGGCATTTGATTCTAAATAAAAGAAAAAAAAATTTTAAAAGAAGAAAAACAGTATCCTTATAAGCAGTGAATTTTACCAGGAAATTACATTCTTTCAGGAGAAGAGTGCGTTCAGTACTCTGTATTAGTCATGAGATCGAAAAAAAATCCAAGACCAATAATTCTCGGTAATCGAGAAAGATCCTGATACTGCTGAGAATATAATTTCTTCTTGTTCGCAGCAACGGACGTTCTTTCCGCGAAAGTTCACAATCCCGAGGATTTCTCATCCCGGTCTTTCTTAAAATATCTCACAAGTAAGAAAAATCGTTTTCCGGTGAGCAAGCAAAAAGAGAATCCAGAAACGAAAAGCCTTGTGTTCTCGAAAGAGAACATTGCACATCCTGCGATAAGAAATCAGATGGAGTCTAGCCGCATGCTCCAAATTTTCGCGCAATTAATACGAATCCTGTAGCGTGATATAGGATCTGCGGTAAACGTGTCAAACGGTCCTCCTAACACGGTTGCATCGCGTGTCACGATTTTGCTTGCATTCCCCACGCGTCTCGTTGCATTAATCGTACTTAGCGCGTGGAATTCGCTCTACGCAGAAAGCGCCAAGGATACATGCGGCGATTAGACCGGAGGAGGAGCCTGAGGAGCGAGACAAGTCAGCTAGTCGAGAGGGAGGTCTTGAGAGAGCAACGACTAGTTTCTTCTCCGTGTTATTATCTGTCGTGTCCGGTAAGTGCCGCGTATAAGATAGCTGGGATGTGGAAGACAACATGTCGATCCCGGCCATTCCGCTCTCCGTCACTGTGTTCACTTAGCTATGCGAACGGGAATACTTGTACCAACTCTGCTGTTCCTATCCTAACGATTCCTAAAGGAATTCCTTCGTTCTGTCTCGCATTCTGCCTCGCGTTTCCTCGCGTCCATAATAATGCCAGTCTAGTTTATCGCATTGCCAATATATCGAATTAACGATCTAAGATCGTAGTAATTTGACTGGAGCTTTTAACATGTAGGCCAAGAGTTGCACGAGTTTTCTACGTATAATAAAAAATTTCATAATGCGGTAAGATGTTTCCACTAATAGCAGAGGTATTATATTATAATATACAAAGCGATGATTCAATCAAATCAGAATTTATACATTTCAAATTATGAAATATTTGTACAAAAAACAGAAGTATCATTTGAAATATACATTGAACAAAAAGTCCCAACATCTTTTAAATAAAATGTTAAAATATTTATATATAGATTTATTCAATCACATTGCGCAAAACTTTTTTTTCATTCCAATCCAATATATCACATACAACTTTAAAAGCTCATTAAATATTTTTCTGGCAAAATTCTGGAACTACAAGCTTAAATTTAACTTTTACCTGCATATAAATATGTAAAAAATGAAGAAACAAATGATTGAAAAAGTCAGAAAAGGGAAATTATAGATGTGCGTGTCGCGGTAGATCAAATCGAATTTAATCTCCCCCAAGGGGATAAAGTCGGTCGCTTACGGTAATATATCCCAGAATCACATTTGAGACAAAGTAATGGTTTCACGGTGCAGAAGAATCGGCGACAGGAGGCAAGGCGCGATCTTGCTGTCTCTTATCTTCGTCCAGCACATACAGCTACGCCCACGCCCAAGCTATTCGCTTGATGATGGCCCATACCATTACATGACTTTTGATCACCAACCGTCATCCTGTGTATTTGCAGTAGGTATCTGCATACCTAGTTTGTCAATGTTGCATCGACGATCTTCGAGGCTCGCTATGCCAGCGCGTCGTCTTTGTCGTTTCGTCATGGCGTCTAGAAGTACCATCACGACGACGCGCGCGCAATGACGATGGCATGTAACGAGATACCATGGCGATTTCACACACGCATGCAAATCCCCTCCAGTATCGAGTTATGTCGGTTCTCCTGCCGGCCAAACGGAAAGGACCTACAGCGGCAACGATGCGAGAGCGAGAGAAGGAGACAAAGAAAAAAAAAGGAAGGAAAGATTCGCCGACACGCCTTGATCTTCATGCCGGACTAGATATTTATCTGATTGAACCGTGGGAAAGAGAAAGCATTTCTATTTTCTATCATCTATTTTCAATAGTTTGTAAGAAACTTGCAAAATTTGGATTTATTTAAACTCGAGATATTTAAATCGTCTCGAAAATAATCAATTATTGGAATTATTGGAATTGTTACTCGTAAAAAGGGAGTTTGAAAGAAGAGGGTGACAAAAGAATTCATGGACATAGAACCATACGTTCCTTCCTCCGCGACTCAGGCGCCAGTGAGATCAAATCGACGATAATGTAGCACGGAGAAGCAGATGCATAAGAATAAGAAAGGAGGGTTCGTCCTGATGCGGCGTCCGCGATCCTTTCTCTCCATCTCCATGACACGGTGGTGGACGAAGGAGGACGGGTTATCATTAAGTGAAATGCCGTGTCCACTATCTCTCGGCTCTCACGCGGCTCTGGCGCTGCTTCTTCGCGGTGCCGAGACTTGTTTCCTGCAAGTCCCCGGATATCGTAGCGGAACGGGATAATCCCTTCGCCACCACCTCGCGCTGCATCATGAGAAATTCTCTGCAAGGGTTATTAATAAGACTACTGCTATCTAACGCAATTAGAGACGCAAAGTCCTCGGATCTTATATACCACTGCTAGAGGTTACGTGAGAGACTATCGCAAGTATCCTCTCAGTACTTTCATTTCATCTACCTCACCTACCTGTGCCTAATTTATTACGTGCTCGTGGCATTTGTTTCCGAAATTATCATTACATTTGCAAGTAAATGTCATGCAAACTATTCTTCTTTCAATATTCGTTTATGTAAATATGTTTGTATATTTGTTTGTATAGCCAGTTTAAAGTTCGTCATTACTCGCTGATAAATTATTCTGCACCGCATCCATTATGTACCGAATGTGTTGAAGAGATTACTGATTTTTGTGCACGCAGCAATAGAAAATTATTCTAATCGATTATTTTCGAGTAGTTATCGAAGAGGAATGAGTAACGCAGCGCACCCGCGATCCATAAAAAAATTCGGTATAAAGTGCAGCCTTGTGCGTCGACGATCAAGATACCTTCTTGCTACGAAGCGATCATCGTTGTCTGCGTCATACGATGTAGATACGATCTCACGACTACGAGGAGCCGCACCATTCACGTACGACCTTGCCGCGTCGCAACTGAAGAATACAAGGCAACACGCTTGGAGATCGCCCGGTTTTACGAGTGACTGCAAGCGGCAATTAACGTATGATCCTTGAGAGTGCGATCGGAGCGAGAACGAAAGCGAAAGCGAAAGCGAGAGAGGGCTTTGATTCAACGGAAAAAAATTGTGCGGCGTAATTATAATGAAGAAAGGAATAGTTGATCGATACTGATTATATCTCGGCGACTTAACAAACTTTGCGAGAGAAGGCGAATATGCGCCTTCTCCACCCCCACCACTTTTCCTCCGTTCATTTATATCAGCTAATGTCGGAATACAAACTAGGCGCCGATACTAATTAATTATGAGCGAGACAAGTAGCGTGACTGACCGCCAGATTCGTCCTGATAAACGAGATTTCGTGGAAAGATTTATTAATGCTTCTATATAGTAAATTAAACGTTAAAGCGCATTCGGTGGCGCGTGAAAAAACCGGAGAAACAAAAAATTTGTGTAACGTTGATATAAATATTCACAACACTCTTACAATATTACTTGTGTATTCACAATTTATCTCGTTTTTCCAAATTACATAAATCTCTGCGATTCTGAATCGGATATCGATATGACCTCTAATTTACAGTGATAATATCCTAATTTAATAACACTTTGAAAAATCACGATTATACAATCCAATTTATTGTTTGCTAATAGAAATAGAATATAATTATGATACATTAGCATAACATAAATATCAAATGTATGAATTAAGTTGTAATTTAATAAGAAAGCTTAAAATTGCATTGATAAAATGAGAAACATCTGGAAAGTGGCCTCATGGATCGTATAAGAAATATATAATGACGTAATGAATACGCATGCTCCGATACCGGTCTCTCATACCGGTCCCGTACCGTTGCAATGAAGAAAAGTGTAAATAAGAAAGAAATAAAATAATGTCTGTATTTAAAAGCAAAAGCGGGTCTCTGTAACGAGCTATCTTATTATAACGTCTTCTCGAGTATCGTGTATACATTGTCACGTATAATTGAAAGCCACAGCTATCACCAACTAATTTAGCGGGAAAATCAATATCAAACAATTATGTACTCTCTTAAATCACTTATTCCACACTAATAAGCGACAAACTGTGCCAATTAAGATACAGCAAAGTGTTCCATGTTTCTCATGTGAATCGAGGCTACCGATGCGATCGTTTTGATGAGGAATATCAGTGAGTCTCGCCACTGGATGCGAAATAGAAGATGAAGAAGAAGAAGAAGAAGAGAAAGAGAGAGAGATATTTCTAGCGCATCATTATAGCCACGAGTGGAGTGCTAGTTACTGGAGGTGTCTCCTCGTAAACACTCGGACATTTACATAACGAGTGACATCTGCCAGCCCAATCATACACGCCACCGAGAGTTTAATACCGCCAGCATGCCACTCCGCGTGCCACACTGTCTCCAGGACTGGTCTTCGAGGACTCTCCCGTACACATCCATAATGCGTGGCACACGGCCATGCGACGTGCGTTACACGTTTGTTCGCACGTCGCGTTGTGACGGATATCTACGAAACTGAAGAAAACATGTTCTTCCGCGTCAGAGAAGCATTTACACATAGCAATGTCAATTCTAGCTAGACATGCTGCATGCTGCATGCTACGTGGCGATAAAGTTACTTGTACAGAGAATACATTTTCGAAACGCTAACGCGCGCGCGCTCGCGTTGTCACTTTTCAAATTGAAAGTCTCTTCTCATTGTAACTCGAATGCCTTATCTAATACAATCAGAAAATAAAAAAAGAACAAGAGTCAACCATTATACGATTGAGTCTTAATAACTCGTCAGTGAGAATGAATCGAATACTAGTAAGAAATAACTCATGTTTCTTTACAATAATCTTTTCTTCCGATCCTCGAAAATCGACGCTCCTCGTTGAACCGCGATATAAGAGATGCATCGTGTCTTTCTCGTAATCTCAGAGATAAGTTTTTGCAAGCGCCACCTGTCGTTCGAGCGACCGCCCTCGATCCTTTATTCCGATCATCGGTCCCGGTCCACTGTCATATTTCTTGCCATCTGCGGTATGCGATGAGACAATTTAGTGAATCCCGCGAAAACCGACTATCAACAGTCCCACGACTGACGTCAATGTTTTGGTCGCGTCTGTTCGAACGTACCAAAGTGTGTCACCACGGCGGCGGTGGCGGCGGCAGCGGTGTGCCGCGTAGTAATTATCGCTGCTTGCGATGAAAAGCCGCGATAAACCTGAGGTTTTTCTATAAATCGGCGTGCGAATAAAAATTGAAAGTGAAAGAGAAAGAGAAAGCACTACAGAAACTATGGAATTACAAATATTGTCTTCGATATCATTATCGAGAAACACCAAAAATAAATCTGCCATCGCGTCACGAAATCCGCCTAGATTAAGAGCTCGTTAGAGGGATGAGAACAATCGAGAAGGTTCAGGTGGGTGTGGCAACATATAATTACAGTAATTAGCAGACAAGTAATTAATTAGGCTCGCACGCTGTTTGTTATTTCTCGCGGAGCAGAGTTGCTGAACGTGTATGCATATGTACATGTACTGACGCGTATTATGTATATACGTGTTGTTCGCGTGTACGAGTCCCAAAGGTACCTGAGGAATACTAGTATAACTACTGTATCCATGTCCCTATACGTCCACGTGCTTAAAAGGTTACGTCTTGATCCCAATTAACGAGTGATTTTTTTTTTTTTTTACCAAGTGCATCGAAAGACTTTACATAGATCATTGAGTGATCTTGCAAATTGCACCATGAATCTAGACTCGGTCAAGTTTGCTGATTGTAAAATGACCATATACGAACTATATATTTTCCACTGAACAATATCATTAAATCGATATTTATCATTTTACTTAAAGATACGATAGCATTCATTTTTTCATTCAGTTTTACAACTACAATTTTTTATTCATGTTCTAGATATATTTCAAATAAAGTTTCGTATTCTGTTTTTAATTCTCGTTAAAATCTCTAGGAATCTATATTAAATAGCGTTGGAAATCGAGAACCTCAGTTATAATTTATTTTTTCAACTTTTAAATATTTTTGAATTATATTGTATAATTTTGCCGCGTAAAATAAACCTCTTGATTTAAATCCAAATTTGGAAAAATTGTTAAATATCAAGTATTTTTGTTATTTTATTTTATTTTTTTTTAAACTTTCCCTTATATTCTTTTCAATCTTCAATCGCTCGACTAAATCAATTTAAATCAATCAGCAGCTGACGAAAATATGTATCACCAAATCGAATTACTCGACACATTGATTCTTAGTACAATGCAGACGATTGGCCGTGTCCTGCATTTGCCAAACATTCAGGACTCTCCCCTGCAATCGCCGACGACCACGCACGGTTTGCTCGCTTCACCGGGCAATAAACATAATGGCGCACGTCCTTAATTAAGTGGATTTTCAATCAAGATTCAATCAGTCTCGTTGTAAATGTAAATGCCGACCCAACCCACTCTCGCTTGTCCTCATCGTTCACGACTCGTCCCCGAATTATCACCATGTCCAGGTCTACGAAGTTTCGTAGATTCATGTTGAAAAGTGAAAAGTAAAAAATTACATAATATTCTTGTATGCAAATGCGACAACTCGTAGAAGTGGATAAAACGATATTAGTGTTTTGTATAATTTCAATAGATTACATCATTAAAAAAATTAAAAGAAGTATTACAGGTTTTCAGCGACGAATCCCTTTTCGTAAAAATGCGTGAAAATGTGCCAAAATTAATTCAGAGATCAAGAATTCATTGATCGCGGTCGCGTTATGTTAAATTACAATATAAAATAGTAAAGATAAAAAAAAATTATAAAATATCCATGAAACAATACAGAAACGTATATCTAAAAAGGGTGGTAAAAAGTATCTGGGTAACCGATCTGGGTAACGATTAATTTCAGTAGGTGTACTTACAGCAGAGTCAAACTAGTCTCGATAGTCGACGATTCGACTTGGCAATTACGTTCGGGCTCAAGCATCGCGCGCTATCATAATGCTACGATTCGCGCAGCGTCGTAAAAAGATTTGATCATCGTGAGGCGTTCGGTGGTACGATTGCATTTGCGGACGAGCGGTGGATATGCAAATGTGTCGCGGAGAAACGGCGAATGGAGAAGCCGGCTGGGGGTCCGCAAAGTCGAGACAAAGTCACAGCGGGATCCACTCTCCCGAGCATGCCCCTTCCGCCCCCAATTCCCTTAGCCTATCCCGTTCACTCGCTCCCTCGTGCCTCGCTCAAATGAAATTTTCCGCAACATTGCATTCGAATGCGATTAAAGCTCGTATAGCGAGCTGATATCCCGCGGAAGCGGATGGAGAGCCAAGCCGAACCGAGACTCGAGGCTCTTCTTCCCCCGCTTTCTTCCTTCTCTCCACGTTCGGCCACGGAGACTTCCGTGTCAATTCCCCTCCTTCGTCGATTTCGAGAAATCGAATTGTAACTTGTAGCCACTGTGGCACCCTCCGTGACAGAAGCACGCGTGATTCATCGCTTACTAACGCGAAGCGCGTCGCAGCGCCGCGCCGCGCCGCGCGTCAGCTAATTTCCTTCGGATATCGATTCCATTTCATATGAATGCAAAAATTGGAGAGAATATCTTTAATTTGTAAATTTCTATCGTCATATCATTCAAAGTCTTACTTATATAAGTAAGTATAAATAAAAGTAATTAAGATTGATTATTATAATCAACCTTAAATGCTTGTCGTGTCGTGACTGTTGTAAAAAACATAAACACGGCGCGACTATTACTCCGATCATTAGATGCGCTCTCATGCGGAAGGAGCGTAGGACGACGACAAGAACTCGTCTTCTCGTGCATTTAAACGTCGCTCGATGCAGCAGCGGGAGGTACGTCGATGTTTATCGCGCGAGAACGCCTCCGACTGGGACTAAGTGAGCGGTACAGCCGCGTTTTGTACGTCTTTACGTGACGAAGGGGCTACCGATGTCGCGTTTCGTCGTGCGGCAGCCGCCGCCAATTCCGATCCAAAACGTTCATTGGTTCCTACCGCGAGTGGCATCTCTCGGAGAGCCCTGTAAGGGCGCTGGTGTAGGATGCAGCTTTGACAGTAACGGACGGATACTTAATGCGTAAAGTCACTTTGCTGCTCGCCCATAAATCCAAATTACAATTCTGATTTGCCCTACAGACTAATTCCTGCTAAATATATACCGTTTATTATCCAACATCTTTATCAATCTAATATAAAACAAATATAAACTATTGCAGTACTATACTTAAAACTGTAATCATCAGTGAGCCTATTTACTGTTTTTCACTGAATAATACACTGATTCCAATTTTCTCATTGTTAATTTCAAGTTTAAGGTTCGATTACGCACTTGAAAAATTCAATTTTAAGATAATTGAAAAAGTAATAATGTATAAAATGACTTCGAGTATAAAAATACTTAGGAAATGTGTGTGTGTGTGTGTGTGTGTGTGTGTGTATACGAGAGAGGAAGGAAAGGAGGAAGGTAGTCGGCTTCTCGACCAGAATCTAAAACGACCAGCGTGTCTCCGTTCGCCATCCTGAAAAGTTTCCAAGGCGGAGGGCCAGGGCATCTGGAAATAAGGGACGACGTGGATATAGGATCGCGTAGGGATAGAGTGGCTCGCGGCGGTTCGCCGTTCACCAAGAGCAATATACGCGTCATATATCACCTGGCTGTAGCTAATGCCCGGGAAGGTGTGCGTGAGGCTATCTGCGCGCCATAAAACACTCTCGCGCTCTGCTCCAGGAGGGGTTGGTTGCTGGTGGCTCGGTGGCGAGTGTCACCACAGGTGCGGACATTCTCATCATAAATACCAGCCCAGCTTCAGCCGTAAACCGTCTGGAGAACCTAATTGGGGCGTGGCTGCGGTTACATCTTCGAGACTTTGCCTCTCATGTTGCGTTGTCTTTTGCGTCTTCCTTCCTTCCTTCCTTCCTTCCTTCCTTCCTGCTTTGCTTTTTTTTTATCTTTGATTCTTGTAAGAATATGGTACATCTATTCTATGTACCGCGAAATGTTCTTCATTCAACATTCGCGTTTGTTCTCTTTCTTTTAATCATCGTTAAACTCTCCAAGAATGGAACACACGACAGATAATGGAAAAAGTTGTAATTGCAAAAGTCAATTACAATTCAAGAATGTCTAATAATCTAGCCAAGAAAAGCTTTATAATAAAAGTATAAACAAGAGGTAAGATTAATAAAAAATAAAAGACTAGAGCAATTGTTTTTTCAAAATTGATGAAATTCCAATCAGATGATACCATATATTAGCACAATAAAATATTAAAATTATTTACAAGTTTGCTCTTTACAGTGACTGCTATTTTGACACTTTAAAAAAGAAACATCACTACGTTAAAATTGTGACAGCGGACAAAAGAATTTTCATTAAAGATAATTGTGGATATTCGCACACTTTACGCGTGATACTGATTGAACGACGATAGTAAAATGCCCGAATGTTGTAGACAGAATGGACGATAACCAGGCACTCCCAACAAATTAGAATTCATTTTCGTTGACGTGCATGGAAGGCTCGTAAATTGTAAAAGATAGCAAAATGTTAGACATGTGCAAACAGATTCTTCTATTAATTAAAGAAATATGCCATACAAATGCGTAAAATTGCAAGAAATGTATATTGATATAAGAGATAATAAATATGCCATTCGATAATGTCGAAATGAAGCTAATTTAGAGACCATGTCCGTGACGGAACGCATTATTGCGAGGCGATCGTTGCTTTTGATGATTCCGAGGTGTTTCCACCCTCATAATGGTCAGCGTGCGTGTTTTCACGCGAGGGTGGATGCGAGAAAACGTTAAAAGGTAGGTCGGTTCCGGCACACCTCTCCGTTTAACCACTTCGTATCATTTCGCATACACATACACATTCTTTCTTCTTTCTGTCTTCATTCCGTACGAATTTATAGCGTTGAGTGTCCAACGAACTTCGCTCTTAACTGTCCGCTGGCATGAACCTGCGAGCGATAACGAGCACCAGCGGCAGCAATGGCACGATGATTCTCTCTTTCCGCCCCCTCCCTTCCTCTTTTTCTCACTGCCTGTCCAGGTGAACGTAACGGTAAGAGGACGATATGTGCGACCAACACTGGCGTAAGCGATGAAGGATCCTCGAACGTTTCGATTTCGGATGAATCTTCGTGTGACTGTCAGTAACGGATATGTTACGTGCAAACTGATATTTGAAATTTTCATTAGATTTATAATGCTAGAAACAATTAGAAATCACATAAAGTAATTGTTTCTTTGATTAAATTATAAAATTTTCAGTTATTCTTAACATAATCTTTGATAATTAACAAGTTAAAAAATTGTATCCTGCTGTTTTAAAACTCATACAAATAATCGACTTAATGATAATAGCATTGCAACTGCACGACCGAATCCAATGCAGTTGCATTTCCGCGTGATCTCGTCCCACGTAACGCGACGCAGTATTACATTCGCACGATTGCGCCGCTGGTAACCGGTTCTTATCGCTGAGACGGCGAAAATTATTCTCACCTCGATGTGTCTCACATGAACGTACGTTGTGACTCTCAGCCGAAGGATCCTTAATTATTATCGCAACGCCTCAAGAAAAAACGCATACATATGCGATGCATGCGATAATCGAAATACTCGCGAGAGATAGTTTTAATTATCAATCAATTCGCATTATCATCGAATGTGAGCGAAATGTTAAAGTCATTTGAGTAGTAAAAAGTCTCCTTATAAACACCTCTGTGAGAGTATCGCCCACATGAAAATCCGAGGGCCATTTACGAACATACGAAATCGTCCTTCTTTCCAATTCTTTTCTAAACGAAAGCGAAGGCACGAGACACGAAGTATGAAGAGCACTTGGCATCAGAGCTCGACGGAGGCTGTTGGATTAGGCTGTAGGATACTGCTGGAGAAGGTTTGTTGCTCGCACGAGTGTCGCCCCGTCTGCCGCTCGAGCGTGTTTGAACATATTTGTTCGGTCCTCGAGAAGACGGGACCTACTCACATTATTGGCTCGAAACTTTTCACTACCGGATGAGTATCTCCCGTCATTTCTGCCGCACCTGTCTCCTTCTGTGATCCAAACATGTATCTTCAACGACATTTTGTTTCGAGGTCAATGGAAGCTGTTACGATCGACACATCGTGACGATCGCATCACGGTCCCCGCTATCTTTCGCCATCGGCATTAAACGGGAATTATTACGAGTATTCGCTCGGACATGGACGGTCGTGAAGTGACAGGCATAAACCAAGCTTGAAACCATCGATCGATGTTTGCTAACCAAACTCGCGTTTACCTATGTCTCTTTGTGTTTAACGATCAACACGATACGTCGATAAAATTTCTACATTCCGCTTTCTGTTTTGCTAAATTTGTATATACTAGTTTCTTTCAAGAGAACGTCAAGTTATTCTTCGTATTGTTATTCCTTCTCATCGTCTTTTATATTTCAATTCGTCACGAAACACTAAATCGTAAAAATATGTTTACATTGTGTTTGAAAGAACATAGTTGATCAATTTAATCGAATAAGCCAAGAAACGAATAAAAGCTAAGTGTTGCGAAAAATAACGCGCTTCTCGAACAATCGACTCTATTATCCCATTATAAAGATCTGAAACAAGTGTTACGCTTGAGAATGCCTAATGTTACCTATCAATGACAGGTACAAAGCGATCGTTCTCCTTACGTAGCCCAGACGTTGCAAGCACGATCCATAAAAAAGCGTTTTCGTTTATCTTTTTAATGGCGTATGACTAGACACTACAAGCAGACGAATCCACGTCCAGCCATCAACATTATTCACATATTATACACGCGGGCCGGCTCGCACACGCGTACGCTTCACGACGGTACTATCATCCCATGTGTACGCACGTCCAACGCTATATACACACAAAAGGCGCGGAAGATGATGATGACGACAACGACAACGACGACGACGACGACGACGACGACGACGACGAAGAGCGCAGCTAACAGGGCAAACACGAAGCCAGTTATTCGCTCAAATATTTGTACCTGGCCATATCCCAAGGCGTTATCTCCAACACGCACTGGCTCCTACGACGACGTAGAAAGCAGAGCGAAGAACGCTTAAGAAAGAAAGAAAGAAGGATGCACACAAACTGCAGGTTGATTCACCTTGGCTGGGCGAACAGATCCTGTTAATGAAAGACTCTCTTTCACGCCCAAGCACCAAGCGGAGACAATAAAGATACCTCGTTGATCCTACGTTCTTTCCCTCTTCGTGTCGCTGCTTCCTTTTTCCCACTCTTGTGAGGAGGATGGAGGCGCAACAGTTTCCTGTTCTCGCGCAACCACAAGATTATGGTATCATAATCTAATCTATGTTTACACCAGGAGTAAGCCCTCTTGAACACCAAAAAAAGATGTTTTCGGGAAGTCGAGCGACCGCTATCAATGTAACGTGAGAGTTTCCGTGAGAATGACTTGGTTGCGGTGAATGAATCCAGATAATATCGCGATTTGTCGCGCTCGAGTTAGAAAAAAAAATCGCGTGTTTATTTTAATTTAGACGCATCTTCAATTTAACGCGAAATTGGCCCAGAGGAAAGCAATTTTCGCGAATCGTCACAAATAATATCTTTTCCAGCACTTCTCCGCGAGGTGGGGCGAGGTAAGCGAATTCTCTAATCGACGCCTCGATCACTCGGATTCGGAGGGAAGTCATGGACGGTGGGGAAGGATAAATCGCGGTTATTAGTGCGAGATTACGTGGGCTTGCGCTCAGATTGCCTTGCAGTGCGGGGGCCCAAATCCAAAATCTATATATCCGGCAATTCACCACCAACATCGGTCATGATGGTCGTAACACGTGTGAAAGAACGGGAAAGAGAAGAATGAAAAAGAGAGGAAAGAGAGAGAAAGAAAAGAGAGCCCAACGGATGATAGGAGACGCGAGAGGGATGTAAGAAGATTCCGACACGTGCACATTGTTAGGGGAATCAGATTAGCCGACAAGCCTGATGTATGTGCATCGCTAGTAACGTATCGTACTGTTCTCAGTATCCTTCGGTCTCCTCTCTTTATCTTGCCACGGTTTAGTGACGGAAGCTAATGCTATGATATCAGACGCAATAGCATTGTACTTTAAGACCAATCTAAGGTTAAAATAATTTTTGAGCAACGTGGTATTATTTTTTTTTTCGCTGCGTTCAAAAGCATATACGAGTAAAACTTTAACTATTTATGAAATCATCATAAGACTTTGAAATTTAATGTCACATGAAAATAAACGTAAAAAAACAAATTACCTTCCATAACAATAAATATCTAACATGATTATAAACTAATCTTATATAACGTACGATGAAGTATTCATCTTATTATCTTTACAGAAAAGACTACGCAAATTGATAACTAATTACATGGGACGTGCGTCGAATTAAATTAACACGAACGACTCGCTTCTCGCGACTGGTATTAGTCCGTCACGAGGGGAAACTCAAGATATATGTATCTAGTTTGATTCTCTGCGCAGACGCATAAATTCACGATGATTTATCGTCCTGTATATTTAGTGTACGAAGAAAGAGAAAGGCATCGACACTTGATGTATCGCGAACACTATGTGGCAAAGTTCTATCTTTGGATGCGTGCATGATCGGTCTAATTAAACTTTGCGAAGCTGAATGAGACGTCAACTCGTTCCGTTCTCGAAGACTCGCCATACCAGCTCCTCATAATGAGATGAGAGTAATCTCACTTAGTTATGCATACACCCTATTTCTCTACTATGTCTTCATAAACTGTTCAATGAAATTAAGGGAATCACTATTGTATCGATATTACACAGTAATCAGATAAATTGTAACAGCAAACTCTAATGGATTATTTAATCAATAGAAATTTCGGAAATTTCGTAATGTCATAAGCATATCATATTCTGGATACATAAATATTTCACAAACATTGTAGATAAGAAGGAAAATGAGAAGCAACTCTAACGAAAACTGAAAGGACAGTATGCACATGTTGCGTCGGCGTTGCGTGAACATCCTACGCATTTCAGGAAGCGTGCAAAGATCCGTTCAGATGAGAAAGAAAAAATGTGGGAACAGATGAACGATTTGCTCGCTGGTAACGAACACGCTGCCTGCCAGAATCGCGTAAGTCGCTACTTCTTCTTGTATGATATCTGCCTTCGTCGGGAAGCATCTCGTGGGTAGAATCAATTACGCGGCGAAATACATGTCGACAGACACCTGGCCAACTGCGACGTCGGTAATATTTAAATACGCACACCCACGACTGGTGCCGGATGGTGCTCGATAAATCTCCGAGGAATCGTCATGGGATAATGGCGACAAAGGCGCTGACGTTGACAAAAGCAAGGATTAAGTGGTCTTATACTGGTCGTAAAACGTGCATCTGATTTGTCAAACAAAAAATAAAAAACTAATGCGTGTGATACGAACGATTTGATACTAAATTTACCAATGTGCATATGCTCGATCTTATATCATTTTAATTTACACATTTTAATATGTCTAAAGTATAGAATGTCTCGTCAATCATATATTTTTTTCCCTTTTTTCTTTTTTTAAAAAGAGATATTATTTATGTACTTGAGGTTATAGTAAATCCCCCACCCCCCCCCGCCTCCCTCAAATTGACATACTGACAATGCTTAGACGTACTTTGTATGCGTATATAATACAAAATATTCAATTACTTATGCAATACTATATTATTGAACTGGAAAAGATGGTGCGACGGTTCTAGTAGACGCCATGTAATTATAACGATACCGGGTGACTAATGTTCTTTTTATCTGGATAGCGACCTTCCACCCTCGAAATCACAACCGACCGAAGTCATTACGCGACGTTAATATATCGCCTCTTGTATTCGACAGCACCCTCACAAATCCATCCCCTCGATAACGCGCCGTGATTTCGCATGCATTTGGACCAAGTCGAGCACTAGTTATCGGCTAATGAAATCGATGGATACGCGAAGAAGTTAAACAGGACAAACCCCTTATGAACAGGGTGTTGCTGCCACTAAGAAATTTCGAAGGGAAATACATCTTCACCCTCTCTTTCAACTCTCTTTTCATTTCCGATGATCATTAGGTTGTAAGGAGAAAGCGCGTGAGTAAGCGAATTTAAATGCGAAAGTCAGAATAGATCAACAATTTTCATTTCCCCCCTTTTCTTAATCCAACGATTACGATTATAAGTAAGCTCTGTATTATAGCTTGCGGAAGATAAAGATCAGTTGATTATTACTCACTGTCCTCAGCTGCAGTGTTCGCAAAGCAATTGAAAAGTCTGCACTTACCTGAAACAAAAAATAAGTAAAATTATAAATTACACGCTCGTTAACTTTTGTTTTTTTACGCTCTACGTAAGCGAGCGGCGACCTATCAACGCAGAGAGGGACGCAATAGCGTGCGTAATAGCGCGGCTAATAAAGGACTTCGCTATAAAATTCAATCCTCGAGCAAAGGGAAAGAGAAACAGGGGGCAATATCACATTATTCTCTTCCTCCGAGTTTAATGCATCGAATAGAAAGTGCTAGATTGGAGACGCGAGAAAAGTCCCATCAGAGGGATGATTTCGTAAAGGTGACGAAATTAGGGAGAAGAGAGAGAGAGAGAGAGAGAGAGAAAACGTCCCACAGACACGCGCCCACATTCGAACCTTGTGTACATCTGAAGGAACCGTGATACGCCATCGGTAATGATACTTGGTGGCAAGACTCTTTTGTGGTGTGAGAACGGTATTGTCTTTTTACGGCCTCCGCAGACATCCACCAGTGTTTCCCTGACGCCCGAGGGAGCAGGCTCTCTTTTTCGCCTTCGGTCCCAAGCTCCTTCGGTATTATCCGAGAGAGATCACCTTTTTACCGGTCGTTGCGACCTCGTCATTCCGCCCTTATCTCGAGACCTCCCCCGTCTCTTGTTCAACAGCAAGAGGGAATGGCACACCGAGGAAGGTGAATGAGGAAGGCAGCAGCCCTTCTCGATCATGCCGCGCTCGCCGAGAATGCCCACGGGAAAGAGAGAGAGAGAGAGAGAGAGAGAGAGAGAGAGAGAGAGAGAGAAGGCGGATGGAACGGCAGCGAAACCATGACGAGGTCGTCAAATCCGTAGAGCGATTGAAAATTATACAGGGATCGGCTTTACGAGCGGACGCTTTAGCCGCGCTGACGTACCCGCACTTATCCGCGTACTATGTCCCTATAACGTCGCGATATCTCGTCGACCCCGAGGAGCACGACAGTCGGAAGATCTTCGAGTCGAGGTTTATGGGATCGGCTCTTCTCTCGGCAAATCCTGTGACGCGGCTACAAAAGTTACGGCGCGGTCAAAACGAGATACATCATGCCTCAAGAGGATACACTCTCGACATATCTTTTCACGCAACTACCTTATTAATACACAGGATTTTGCGATAAAATAAGACGTTTCTACGACATGATGACACCTTCAACAGTTTTTGCGTTCTTCGCGCCTAACGGTCACTCTCTTCTTCGTCTTTTGCCAATGTACTTCCGCATTAGCGGTCGGCTAGATTTTCTTCAAGGGAATGCCTGGAACGACGTTGCTATCGTCGATGCCGTTCGCGCGTTTGCGACGTAATTGCGATTCAACGACGCGATGTGAATACGCATAGAGCTCGCGCATTTAAATATTCACGATGGCAAAATGACGGAATTATCTATCGCTTGACGCTAATAAAAGTGCCGTACGATTATGCATTCCGAACGAGTCGGAATTCATAATTCGCCAGTCCGAATGTAAATACGGGAATATTTAATTGGCGCGATAGACCCACTGTCAACCGCGCGCTGACGAAGAACGAAGAACGCATTATTCGATTATCTGGTCGACTTCGTAATTGGCCTTTCTGTGAGTACCGCGTGGATTATAAATTACAAATTATACGCCGAACCAACCGTCGTAAATGTTGCATTTTCCTACTTGGTAATTATGCATGAGTCTGATGAGATCTTAGACTAAAGTATACCGACGACCGATGCAACCGGTGTGCCTCGTTAGACACACGTTTGTATCGGACGATTTGCTTTTACATTGTTACGTTGATATAACTACTTCATTTGGCTGAGACGGTATACAAGTAAGCGTGATGTTGTCCGCGCGAGACGTTAATCTCACTTTGATGGCTCATCCTATACATCGCATCGGACTTGTGTATCTCATTGAATAGCAATCTGACCGTGTCTCGTATCACGTATCGCTTCGTCACGTCAATGAAGAGAATATACTATATATAACATGTGATTTTTTTTTAATTCGAAAAATAATTACTTTATACCTATATACAATTAGGCAAAATGTTAAAACACCTGTCGATACTGAAGATCAAACAAGACTGTCGCGTATAAAAAAAATTCTATTCATTAATTTGATGAATATGAATGTACGTAACGTGAAAAGTTTAACTACATCGGTGACGCATAATCATTTATAAACCGAACCTATCTCTCTTAAGCGAGATCTCCTACACCTTGGATGTTAGATGTAACGGTAATGTCGCCTCTCCTTTTTTAACACGAAATTCATGCGCAGCAAGAACGGGTTCATTATCATTTTCACCGTCACGTTTCTTATCGGACTCGCGATCTGATAGTCCATGAAACGCTCTTGCGTCGCTAAATAACGATCATTCTGTTTCACTAAATTAGTCGTGCAAATTGGATCGCGATCGTATCCACACGAACGAGTTCGATTGAAAAATTATTGTGACATTTATAGGATGCACGTGTAGTACAGCAATTTTTGTCGTATTCATGTTGAATTTCAACATTTATCAAGCTCATTTTATCTTTTTAACGGTTTTGTATGCGTTCGAAATATACCGTGTATATACGCACGAAGCTGGTGGAAGCTGAGGCGCGACTTTTCTAGTGATACAGATCAGATGACTACGAATAGACTTCAGATTTCCTTCTAGCGAAGGAAATACGGCACAACGGGAAAGTTAATGCCACCCGCGGTAATGGAGTACCTCTGTAAGTAAACTCTCTCTCTCTTTCTCTCCATCTCCCCACTGTTCTCAGCATCTCGCTTTCTCCTTTTCTCTCGCATCCCTCTCCCATTACATCGGAGCAACCTGCAGACTCCATACGTTATCATCGTAGACAGCCTCAAATTGCTTCATTAGCCACAAGATATTTTATATAAATTGGGGACTAAATTACCTGCGGCTGCGCGCCCAGCATCGGCGAAAAATTTGTAATTAGAGCAGGTAAAACTCGTCGCCGCACCGCACCATCGCGCGGTCAAAGAGAAAAGTAAGAGAAAGAAAGAAAAATGAGAATAGAAGCGAGATAATACACAAAGAAAGAAAGAAAGAGAGAAACCAAGAGGTCCGGAGGGCCATTTCTTAATTATTTACGCGCCACTGTACGGTAGTATTGTTCGTTCGCGGGGCATAAACCGTGGCGAATCGCCGCCGCCCTTTGCGGTTTCGCCGATAGCCGCTTTACGTCTTCAACTTCATGAATGGAGCAATTAGCATTCGGTAGCAGCTCAGAGCGCGTTAAGGGGTACGTTTTGTTAGCGAGGATGCCCTTGCTTCGCGACTCCCCGCCATCGCCACTGCGTTAATGAAATGCATTTTCAGGCCATTGGGCAATGCTACTTATTCAAATCATCATCGCTATTCGTTTCACGACTAAAGAGATCATTGATAATCCGCAATCGAGTTAAAATCTTTATAATCTGAATTATTTCAATTGTCCCATATTAAACGTTAATGTCGGAGCAAAAATTATGTTATTTTTTACATAAATTAGTCTTATTCAAAAATATTTATAATAGAAGATTTCTATGGTCGTACGAGCTTCTTAAAATGCTAACCAAGCAAAGTGTGAAAGAATTACACATTTACGCAAATAAAGAGAGGTAAAGGCGTTTAAAGGGGAGAACGTTGCGCCAGGGGTTGTTCCCGACTGTCCTGCGGGGCCGTTTTACTTAATTTCCTTCTCGGACGAACTTCTTATTATTATCTCGAGCTCTCTCAACTTTTTTTTCTCATTCCGCTCGCTCACTCCCTCCCTCCCTCTCTCCCTCCCTCCTTTCCAAGTCCGTGGCTTTCACGGAGTGACACGACAGTAAGACAAAAGGAAAAGCCTCCTTTCCTTCTCCCACATCTAGCTTTGGGTACCCGCTCGTACCCCCGTTGTCTCTACAGTGGCCGAGTTCACAGGGTGGAAACGACGGGCGAAATGAATTGGCAACTTTTAATTAAGATGGTATCGTCCTTGCTCAGTCCCCTGCCTTTCGATTCTCTCTTTGGTTCGTGGAAAATCGACTGGGAGCCGGAAGAACTGGCTGCTCGGATTCTGCTGCTCGGGGGCTCTAGGCTTCAGAGGAGGACGGGGTTGCGGTGGAGGAGAGGGAGCTTTAGGTCGTCGAGCGGCGGGGACGCGGTTAACATTCTTTTTGTTCATGCCAACTATTCATCATCGGTGACACTTCTCGAGATAGAGGGTACCGGCGCTCCTCTCTCTCTCTCTCTCCCATACCTTCATCGTCTCTCCTCGCCAACCTTTCTCGCTCTTTTCGTCCTCTCTACTCACCTCCCCGGCCTTTTCTCTTTCCATCCAGCTCGATCTTCTCCCTTGCCCTGGGGGTTTCCTAATGGACCCCGACTACACAATCCCCCTAGCCCCCTTACCACCTACTCGTCCTACCGTTACTTTTCTCTTTTTTTTTCCGCGTGGCATGAGATCTCTCTATCGCTTCTGGAAGACTTTACGAAGGATTTTAATTTCCCGGCGACTCCCGCTAGCACTCACCGACTACCGTTCGCGCGGTAATTCGTCGGCAAGCTTCCAAGACGTAAATTTCTACGTGAAACGTAGAAATCGATATTCCTCCGCAAAATCTTAGCGAAACGACCTTTTAACGCAATACTAGTTCTATATGCAGCACTACATAGAAAATGTTGTTTTACAAAATGAATCATACTATTAATATATAAAATTATACATTATAGAGTACTTACGTGATAAAGATAATGTATAAATGCATTACAATAAATTTTATAATAAATGTGTAATATATTTTTTTAAAATATTTATATATATATATTTTTTTTTTATCATTAAAAAATAATTAATCGCATAACATGGTTAATTTGATGCAATGTAAGGTAATCGCAGAATGACTCGAACAATGTTACGCAAAAAATAGCAGGTTAAGCGCAAGGCAGAGGCCGCCGCAATCCTGTAATTATGACACGTCGTAAAAATTTTTAAACTGGTTCCTCCTACAATGTTCCCGAGGCCTCTTTCGTGAAATATAAAAACGGATAATTAGACCGTTATGTTGAGAAGTTACGTTAAAATATAAAACATGTAACTTCTCCAATAATGCTACATATTTAAGTACTAATTTATTATAGACTTTGTTAAACAAAGTCCTAACTGAGAGAGAGAGAGAGAGAGAGAGAGAGAGAGAGATTCAATAAGATTAATTGACTCATTTACAATCAGAAAAAAAAAAAAAAAAAAATTCCAACAGATAAAATAGAACACATTAAAGGAGTAAGTAAATTGAAGATAGAGATAAAAAATGCAGACGTAAATAATAAATATAAATCGCGAAGAAAGAAAAACGAGAAAAAATAATATAATCATAATGGGCGCAACGGGCGCGTGTGATACGCGTGCCGTCCTACACACATCCTACTGCTACCATCCCGCAATGGAAAAAGACTTTCAGGACGCGTCTCTCGCTATTCCGGCGTCATTCCCCTGAGGACTGGGGTAAGCCGCACAGTGTCTTCCAGATACTGGATGAGAGGGAAAAGAAAGAGAGGAAAGCGCGTAGGAAAGAAAAACGTGGCCGCAACGTGCTCGGCAGGTGGCTGTTAACGTCCCACAGGAACCACTGATAAAAACAAATGGCAGCACGAGGAGAAGAGGAGGTCCTTCGCGTCTTTGCGACGTCGGAAATAAAAAAATTACTTGATGCCGAAACTCATGTAAACAGAGTCGATGAATGAAAAATGATTTTATCGGGTGTCTATAACCGCTTCGTTTTCGCTGATGCGACCTTTAATCTTTAAAAAATACTCAAAGATAAACCGAGATAGGTTTAAATTACATATTCTTGTTACATCATACATACAATTTTCACATCTTTACGAAAAATGAATATTGATTAAATTATGAGATCTAATGACGAAGCATCTTCATCGTAACGCCAGTAAAAGCGACTCACCATTTCCGGAGTTGATAAGTCGAAGATTGCGTCGCGTTATAGAGGAAGATCTCGCTCCGTGCGCGCGCGCAAGACAGCAATATAAAGTCGCTGTTCGTCCTCATAACGACATTTCATATAACTGTATCAAAAAGCAGGTCGTATAGCCTTGCGACACTCCATAGAATATTTAAGCTTCAATTTCATACCGTCGCGGTAGGTGTCTTCATGCCGGGAGCATATTAAAAAAGAAGGTAATAAAAGCGGGCCAGGAGATCAAGAAGAAGGAGAAGAAATTGCGAAGAGGGCACCGATGGATCCAACGCACAATGGGGGCGGCGTCGCGACGACCGTCTCGCGAAGAGGGCGGCAAGGCTGACGCATACTCTTCGTTCAGGATGCGACACTATATGCGATTATTATTCATTATATAGCGTCTCTGTCGTGCCGCGCGCCGTCAGAGAAGCGGTTCTGCGTACGCATCATATAGACAAGCTGCAAGACTCTTCGTGCGCTTTTCATACGCGCGCGTGAACCGTGTTGAATTGCAAATCGTACGTCGCTCTGCGACGCGAGACGAAGGGTGAACCGGGGGATAAAAGATACATGTCCATAGAAGCGAGAAGAGGAGAACAACCGAAAACTGACGAAAAACTTTGCATAAGCGAGAGACCGAATACCACCCTTCCAACGCGGTTTCTCTCGAATCCACTCTATCATGAGTCCTGTCTCTTTTCGTCCCCTCGTCCGTTTCTCGCATCGTAGCTCTTGCCGTGGCGTATCGTTATGGTTATGGTATTAGGCACACGAGCCGGAGTACAAACGGTTATTTCGCTGAAACGACCTCGCGCCGCTTCTTACAGGAAATGCCTCCTCCACCAGGCCAGGGGCGATAACGAATGACGAGGGTGGGAAAAGCCGCTCGAATTTTCCGCTCAAAGAGTCGAAAGAGGCTTTCGGATTCGCCAACGGTGCAGGCGGCGGTACTGAATGGCGAACAATGTATGACACGTAGAAATAACAGTGGATAAATAATAATCTCTCATTTCATATTAAAAATAACTCTCTTCACTTGTTTCAATCTATTTACTGATCCTTTTAATCGCTAGAATTTCAATTATTATTTTTATTTTATATGTGATTATTACATCTTTCTCTTTTAAGAGTAAACTCATTTTAAATTGATGCGGTAGAATTTGTAACAGTCTCGATAGAGTCTCTGTATTTAATGTGCATAATAAAAAATTTTCCCAAATTTGACGGCGGTTGACAATGAGTTAAAGCACGCAGCGTGTTAAATAGCGCAACGTCAGCTGTGTAGTGAAATTAAGAGGACGTTTCAGAAGCGACCATTCGGGTATGGGCCCGAGGGGGTAATTTCGATTATACTAGTACAGAGTGCCGCGGGATGTTACCGTTGTTACCGGTGCCGTACATCGCGTACGGTTTGTTTTACTCTCGCTATTTTGCTTTTTATTACTTTCGGTTAGCCGACTAGTTAAAACCGCGGCTGCCCTCGGCTGCACGCCTAATGACTCGGCGAGTAGAGACAAAGGTTCATTTGCGAAGCGGCAGGTGTACGCTGCGAACGAACTCGACGAAACCGCTCTTTCGTCCCAGCCCTCTTTCCCCATTCGATTCCCTCTGTCCACGCATGTATACTCCTTTGGAGGAGACGATCCACATCTCTTTCTCCTTCTTCTACTTCTCTTCTTCCTTTTCCTCCTCCTTTCTTCCACGAATAACGCATCTGCTTTCAAGAAAACACGACGCTACTCCGTCGAATTGACCAAATTCTTGATGAAAGAATGAAAATGCGTGCACGATTAACAAATGAAAAATATATCCATTTGCCGATAAACATTCTTAGATTCTTGTTGCAATGCATTTCGTAATAAATAATTTATTTTTCAAGCAGAAAAAAATTGAGAAATTATTATCATAAAGTTGTCCTTTTCATAAATTTATCATAATCTTAATTTAAATCACGGATGCTCCTTCTCCATGCTATGACAAATTTCATGATTATCCCGATATACTGTCAGTTTTGGATCGTTCCACATTCTCGGGATAACGTAGTCTTGCGAATCAAGGTCACGAGGTACGTCGGTTGTATCTCGGGGTAATACCTAACACCTGCAACTTCACGTCTATCGCAAAGTCCTGCGGGCGAGTGGCTGTCACCCGGAGGCGTCCTCTTCATCAGATATCGTGACACGGGGATTCAACCCAGTAACCGAGGAGCCAGCCGCTCAACCCTACCAACTCTCGAACTCGCGCGCCCACCCATCGTACACCATTCCACTTCCACCTTCATATCCGTGGAGTCTCCGTGCGGCATAGCAAGCGCCCGACGACGTCTTCGTACACCCGGCAACCCTAGTGCGTCGGTCTCGTCCGACCTTAAGATATTAAGTACTTCACCCGCGATTAGATCTCTCATTGTGCGGCGCGGTGTCAGACAAGCGGTTCGTTAGGCCCCGAGGAGAGAGAAGAAGAGAGAATGAGAAAGAGAGAGAGAGAGAGAGAGAGACAAGGGACAAGGGATGATTTCAGGAGAAGACAATACCAGCCTAAGAGACAATTGCTCGCGGTTAGAGAAAGAGAAAGGAAATAGCAGGGGTGGAGAGAGAGAGAGAGAGAGAGAGAGAGAGAGAGAGAGAGAAACTCTTATAAGTGTTGTATAATTTCCTGCAACGACACCTTCATTGTACGCCTAGTGTTTCATTCTTATCATTGGAGCACGAGGTTGGGAAGCGATGTCGAGAGGGTTGCGTTCCCTCAAAAGCGTTAAATATCCTGCAATGCAATCGAAATTAGAAACAGAAATTTGAAGAAAAATATTTTACAGTTTGGAATTTTCGACTAGAGAATTTCTAAAATTCATTCTTCGATTCATTGAAAGCTTTCTTTACAGTCTGTTTGTACAAATTATACTAATACAATGCTTTTTTTTAATATCAATGTCGATCTTAACAACCGATTCTCAATATGCCAGATCTTCTCAGTTGATTTAGGCACGGCAGTAAAGTAGTAGTGCAATTAAAAAGAGCGTTTCACACGAAAGCCATCCCAATCTCGCGTGAGAAAATACCTAACAATAAATGAGCTAAATTTATTCGGCGCAACGAGTGTACGTTTACGCTGATTCTTGAAGAGATAAAATTATAATGCGGTATCATGACCGAGATAAATGTTTGCATCAGTAGCAAATCGGGATATAACTAATGCTTGTTCCTTCTAACTTGATGAAATCTACAAGAAAAATCTTTTAAAATAGCTGATATATATCTTTTCTCATGTTTCAACAACAAAGGTATTCAATCACCATAGTTAGAGATTAATAAATTATGTTAAATAATAATTCAATGCAATTGAAAGAAATTGAGAATAAGAAGATAGAAGATATTTAAAACTCTTTGTTATTTTTTAATAGTTTACACATACACTTGATTTATACTTTCTGGTATATATTCGTTTGAACAACTTTCCCGCTAATATCTAATGTACTCTATTCAATGCGACGACATCGAGAAGTACCTGAGCGTCCAAGACTTTCCGGTACTCTCCCACGATCGGAAGAGAAGCAGGATCGTCGACGCACTTGAAAACCCTCAATAGATCCAATCACAGACTGTTGTGACCTCGCGTTGTCCCCTTCAGGATCAAGGGATAGAGAGGAGGGGGTCTTTCCCTCACTTGACAGTGAACCCGAACCAGATTCACAGTTTGTTTTCTCAGGGCAGACCGAATCAGATGAGATCATTCGCGTATCGCATGGTACAACAAACATTGTTGAATATTTGCAAGAACTTTCGCCTAGATATAAAATTTTCTCCATTGAAACAAACAATTAAAACTAATCGATGCATATGTCAAAGATCTTAAATACATTAAAAACTATTCCGTTATAATTGCTATTACTATATCTAAATACATAATCAATATCGTTACCGAAAAAAATCTCCAAGCAAATTTCTTAATTTATCAAATAAATCTATTTGTATAATATTATATCTATATAATTTTCCATATATTTTATCACATAAAAGCAAAATTACATTTATCGCATTTGGTATAATCCGTTAATGAAGTGTTTCGTCGATCGAATAGGAAATTGTTATCAAGTTTAAAGTGACAGTGTCATCAGCACACATGCGACATTGATGCGAAAGACAGAATGCGGGCAAAATTCAACGACGATCTTGCACGTCTCTCCCATAGTTACATCGCCAATGACGTTAACAGACGTGTCATTAAAGGGCGACGAAGAACAACCTTGCATGACATCGCGTCGCGTAATCATCACACGAGATTCTCACGTATGGACAAACGTTCCCTCGAAACGACGATAGGGCTGCAGAATAAACAAGACGAATATGAAAGAGCGTCGAAGAACACGTGATCTAAGCAAGGGAAAAGAAGGAAAACGCGCCGTCTGGATGAGAGGAGGGAGGGGTTATGGTTTTCGTAAATTCGCTACGCAAGTCGGCCGCAAAATCAGGAATGAATGAAGAAATGACACAATGCAACGTGTTGCAGACGGCCGACAGAATCGTCGCCATTCCCCTTCGAATTCTGTCGCAGCGACGCGTCTCCCCCGAAATCCGTCCGACTGGAACCATTCACCACCGTTCGCGAAGGAAAAAAAAGGTCGTGGAGGAGGGAATATAAAAAAGGAGGGGGACACAGCAAAGGGGAAGAGGAAGACAGAAAGGAAGAAGCAGGTCCTCATTCTAAAGCGAGCGGCGATGCGTGGCAGCGGCAGCGGCAGCGGCAGAGCCAGAACCGACTGGGTGGTTCTTTCCCCCTTCATTGTATCGAGATCCACACGTACTGTGCGTAAAGGACATAGGGCTAGGCATAGAATGGTATCTGCATGTGACGGATCGCCGTTGCAGGGATCCGTCAAGAGTCATCCGGATGCGGGGTCCTAACTTTTATTTCGGTCTCAGCCAATGTTAAAGCTTCTATCAAAAAGTAGCAAATTTATTCTACGCGTACAGGTGTCATGAATTTCCTTTTCTCGCACTCGACGTTTTCTATTCTTCTTCTCAAATGTATATAGAGTATCTAACGTTCACATTGGTTACGAAAAAATAAAATTTATTCAAACGTAAAATAAATTAAAAAAAAAAATTTTAGTTAATTAATCTCGACTCATTCAACAATTGTGTTTTTTTTCCTACATTCATTTTTGCGGGTTTAAATAATTTTATTGAGTTATGAATAAAAAAATAATTTTTTAAAAATTATAGTTATAAAAAGCCGCATGTTATATAATATCTAAAAACAGCGATGAGTTTATTCTATAAGCTATTTCCTACTCAAATTACACAAACGCTTGTCTCCCACGCCATTCTCTAGTTAATACTTCTAGATTAAGATCGATTAAATCGTTTTATGTAACGCGATACGTTTAGAATTCAGTATATGTTGTTGCATTTCCCCAGACGCCTTTATTAATGAACATTTTCTTACAGACCCATAACTTTATCAGTAAAAATAATAATCACACAGTTTGCAATTTTCAAGAAGATATTTAGCGATTAGATTGATCTAATCGGAATAAACAAGCTGTAACGAATTTCACGGGACTTTTATAAACGGTGCATTTCTATAAATAAATTATTGCATGATGCAGGTAAATTTATATGAATACATTTCGATGAGTCACATTTGTTTCTAATATTGCCGCAATTTCATCTCATGTTACCGTAATATCATAATCACGAATCTAATGAAATATAAGCCAAAGGGCAATATCCAGTTAGTTATTTTTCGTTGTAGAGAAAACTCTGACATAAGAAAAATATTTCGCGTAAACTTTCACGTATGAATATTCGTGCGCGAAACTCGATTCATTGTGATTCTTTTGGCATGGTAAGCGTAATTTCACGGTACTACCGCAGGTACTCGAGTTAGTCAGTTTCGCCTGTGCGATGAAGAAATAATAACGGCTCGCTAAATGCATGGTTATCGGGCGTAATTACATTTTATTACGCGGCAATGAGTTCACCGAAAAAATGGAAAAATGGAAAGCACCAGCCACAAGCGATTTCGCCATGTGACGTAATCGGTGTGTCTACAGCATAACGCCGACATCCCCTTCGCGTTCCAGCGCCTGTCATTTTTCCCTATCCTAACAGTTATTTCGCCAACGTTCTGCATTTTCAATCATACACGTCGGTGAGTTTCATTACCGAATCTAGAGGCATTTCTCTTCACGCGACCTCGTCTACCTCTTCGTTCGCGGCAGTTCTATATTGTAACGAGTAATCGATTGGATGCTTTCTTCATTCACGTCACGCTCGATACCGTCCCCGACATCGAAATAAATTAACAACTACCGCGCTGTGGGAAAATATTAAATTGCTCGTTTGTGAAATTCGTCTTGGTTTCAATCTCGCTTACTAGTATACCATTGCTTCAAAAATTTTTTGTAGCACTTTCTGCTATTACAATACAGCATTTTGAACAGTACAACGAATCGATGTGTCGATCCTGAAAAAAAAAACGCAAAAGAATGCTTTCATCGTAACAATATCTCTACTAGTGAAACAGTAAGATGATGTATCGACTCGTTAAGTTAAGCCGTTCGAATTTAACTGTAAGTCCTTAACGAGATAAAGCCACGTTCCTTCGTGCACTCTTGACAGGACTGCGTTTACGCCGTACAAGCAATAAAAGTCACATCGAGGCCGGCAAAGTCGACAAGAGACCACCGACAAAAAATGTCAGTCCGCCTGCGACCGTGTTACTGAGGTTCGGGTTGCGGAGGAACGTTGCGGAGGTTCCTCGTATCTCCATCCTCCTCCCTCACGATCTCGTGAGAATCTGGAGGGCGTCTTTTTCACTCGTCTGCTCCTCGACTCCTCCGTAAAATGCGCGTGACGTGCGCGCACGCGGCCCTCCTTTACGGCCGTACTTTGTGGTTTTCGAAAAGTTTCTTACGTTACCGCTCCACCGCCGCCGCGCCGCGCCGCGCCGCGCCGCGCCGCGCTGCGCCGTGGTGACGGCAGTGGTCACAGTGGTTCTCGCTTTGCCAAGTAACCACTCGACGAAGGATAAAAAAGTAAAGCACTCTCGCAAGGTGCTATATGTATTGCCCCTCCCCCCTCCCCCGCCCCACAAAAAATATCTATTTTTACAACAATAGAATTTTTTAAATCGTCATACAGTGTGCAAGGTCATTAAATATCATCGCGAAACGAATCGAAAAATCAGATCAGTCATGTTCTCGTCCATGACACGATTAATTAAAGTCGTAGTAATCTGAAATTGGTGTCGATTGGAGCGTATTTTAGCACTCGCGATTTACGACTCGAGAAAATGTTTTTTTCGGCTAGACAAAAAGTTGACTGCCATTCCGGTGTTGTCACACAGTAAAGATGCATCTCTCATTCGGAGCCTTACTCTACCCGTGCCAGCTTTCTTCCGTTCCAATACACACGTACATTTACATATTCTCGCAAGTGCATGGCTGCGTGCGCGTGCATGCGTGCGTAAGCGCCTCCGCTCGTGCACCCAGCGAAATCACGCACCAACACTCGCGCCGCGAACGAGCGTACGCCTTCGTGAGTCGCGGGTCTCGGGCTCTGCGGTTATTTTAACAACGTGGCAATCTCTTTGTAGACCACACGCTTGTAAACTAAGAATGAAGTCTGTTCGGCAGTGGAAGAGGCAAAAAGAACCGTCTTCTCTCTCGTTCTCTATTTTCATTTTATTTTGTCTCTTTGCAAAGGAATTCGATCGATTCAACAATTTAATGGAAATCTTATTTTTATATTATATTTATTTATTTTTTTGCCTCATGAGAGACGCTGCGCGCCGAGATCAAACAGAACCGATCGTATACTTTTTCTCTTGAGAAAAACAAGTGCAATTATTTCTATAATAATAAAAAAAATGCGATGCTTCTTTTTTACTAATAGCATTAACATGTTATAGCGTTAAATGCGGTATGTCACACAAAGATACGATCTAGAGAAGAGTTGGTCGATTGCGCGAAATGTCGCGGATAAGAAGCTGCGCGGTTAAGTCAGATGTTTATACGAATGTGCGTGAAAGTGGACGAGCGAGTAGAAGCGTCGAGGTTACGCGCGACGTGCACAAGTTCCGCACAGGGACGACACTCTCTCGCCGTTGTATTTTTGCACGTCTTTTCCCTTCTCCCGTTCCTCCTTTACCACTCTTCCCTCCTACGCGTCGTGTCGTGAGTCACGCTCTATATTTAGAGGCTCGTAGAGCGCGTATCCCGCGCTCATACTCGCGCTCGCATCGTTCAGGCATCGCAAAAATATGTCACGCTCGTCTTTATATCCGCGACGGGTCGCAGGATGATGTGTCTTTTATCCTCGTGGCCGCGATGTGTGGTCCGCTGTAAACCCGTTCGAGCGGCGACCTCCATACGGTGCGGTGCGTCGCGTCGCCTCGCGTCGCCTCGCGTCGCGGCGTTACTTCTCGTTACAAGTATCTCAGCCGAAAGTATTTTTGACCTGTCCCTAATTTGACAATATCAAACACACAATTCTAAATTTCAAGTTGCATTTTAAAAGTTAGAAAGTCATCGAGTCACAATTAGCCTACTTTCCATTTGACGTGTCTACGGTAAAATAATTTGTTCCGTAGAGAAGGTATATCAGAGGAAAATAGAGAGAAAAATTATTTGCACGCGCGAACGAACGAAATGTCATTCCACGAATTCTCAATTCGATGCAAAACGAAGGTAATCGCACAAGTGGTCGGAAAGCGCTTCTTTCGTCGCCTATGAACGGAGAACACAAGAAGAATACCAAAGCCGCGCATTTAAAGCCAGAATGCCGCGCGTAAAGGAACAATGGCTGAAACGACGGGGAGGGGTGTGTTACCACGCTACCCGCTCCACGCGGGTGGATGGGGTGGCTTTAGAGGCGAACGGCGTGACAACCCCTCTTTCTCGTCACGGCAAAGTTTCATCACCGCCACGACGCAAACTCATTCCCAACCCCTCCGGCTGAACTTCGACCAACAACTTCGGGTCTCCTCGTTTATTCCGGGTGACTGCATTTTCGTTCCATCGTGCGCGCACGGGATTGTCCTCTCTTCTTCTTCTCCTCTTGCTTTCACCGCCTACTCTACTACTCTACTACCCTGACCGATCTCTTCCCCTCTCTTTCTCTCCACCACGACGAAACGCTCTTCGGAAAATCGAGCGTGTTCTCGATCGAGATCTCTTCGAACAATCCCCGTTTTCTCATTCGGCAAGCGGCTGAGTGCTAAAAGTTGTTTCGCAATTACAAAAAGTTGGCAATTTCACACATCTTTTCCCTTTTATTGCCAAAATTATTTGAAAAATTTTCTGCCGCTTAAATCTCACGAGATCTGTTGAAGACCAATGTGATCGACCGCGCGGCGTCCTCATTTAGTACGCGGTAAGAACATTTTGCGCAAAATGCGAAGCCGAGTAGCTAGAAAGGGTCTACACAAGAGTCTGAAAGCTGGCTGAAGGGTCCGATGGGAAAGCACGAAATAGGATGAGGAAGAGGAAGAGGAGAGAAGCGAAAGAGCCGAAGACGATCGTTTGCGCGCGCGGTAAAAGGGTGCGCGGAAAGGAAGATGTTAGGAGCAAGGGAAGAATTAGCTAATGGCGCACGATGAATCCGTAATGGGTTTGCGCTGTTCCTGGCGCCGCATCGGGATTTGAACGAGTTCGCTCGCCCATCCTCGCGCGACGTGGAAAGCCGTAGAAGGACTGCCGAGGAAGCAGCAACGAGTCGACGCCTCGCGTAGGCGAGAGGGAAGATACGTGGTGCACGCTGGGGCGTGTAATACCCCAAGGAATGCGGAGAGAAGATGGAAGTACAGATAGGAAAGCGCTCGTCGGAAGTCGGCTGTGAGGGGAAGAGAAAAAGAGAGACCGGCAAAAGGGGTGACTTGGCTTGCCTTGCTTCGCCTCGCCTCGCGCCGCGCCACTCCGCGCGGAGAATTTGAACGCGGCGCGGCGAGATTCTCTAACTCTCCTACAACGAAATGATACTTATTATGCTCGACAAGTACCATTCTTTCACCTATCGTGATCAAAAAATCCCCGTAAATATTTCGCACAAATTAAAATATCAAAAATAAAATATGTGAAATAATTAATTTCATTGATATAAATGTATCAACGCTCAGACCACTCGATCATTACGATCTATCGTGCGAATGTGTGACAACGATTTATGCAAGGAAAGACGCGAGGCGTCTTCAAACAGAAGTTATCGGAACAAAGTAGCGACCCTGGCCGAATTCCTCATCGGGACATCGCATCGTCGCCAACTAACTGCGCTTCTCCGCGCCAAAGCGTATTACGACTTTAAGTGACGCGAGAATGGCGCGTTTTACGTACCATACGGTACCAGGCGATGCTATCGTTCAAGAGAAACATATTCTTTCCCGGCTGGTCCTTGGGCACCGAACGGCGGGAGTCATGCCCGTTAGTCCTCGGCGCGGAAGAGTGTCTCGTAAGGATAAGATTTTACTGCCACCGCGAGCATAAAGTCGAAAAGAATACGTTTCGACGAGGCGTCACGTGAGGTTCCCCTTCGGGAGACCAAAACGATTTACGAGCATCGTCATGGATAGGAGAAGCGAGATACGAAGTGAGACAAACTGTGCGCGGCTCGAAATCGACGAAATCGCGATCAAGTCGCTCTCACGATTCGATATCCGTTGCATAAATATCCAAATCGCGATATATGCAATTAGCAAAAGAGAAGAGCGAGTGATCGAACGATCCATAAACCTAAGAGTTAAGATCGTTTGTCCGTGGCTGGATAGTGTTAATCTACGGCTTTTAGATTTCGACGCTCGTTAAGTTTTTACGGGCTACATCGTTACAACGCGTTTAGGACTACCAGTAGTATCCGAATAACTATGTTATACGGCTATTTATTATTTCTTGACATGCGACATTTATCGAAGATGTAAAACGGTGAACACGGTTGCGTGCTTTTCAACGTTTTCTTTTTATTAAAACTAATGATTATTATCGCTAATTTGCACCACTTGCTTGACGGATGTTACAAGAGTACTTTTCCTTCTTCATCTTCTTTTTTTTTCGAGGGGAATGGATACTTCTATGAAATTTGCGGAAATTCTGCAACATCGAATAATGACTTAGAATATGGGCATGGCCATTTAGCCCAACAGCTTTTTTTCGTACCGCGTGAACAATAAAGAATGTTCGAGGAACTCGAGCTAAAGTGTCTTTTCAGGAGTGCATCGGCGCCGATTGGCTTTCGTGGCAGACTTCGTGGTAATTCGTGGCTGATCTACTAACCGGCTGACAGGAAGGAAAGAATCTCGGTGCTTCCCAGAAGACAATCAAAGGAGCTCCAGCGTGGCGGCGTGGCCGAGCCATTTGGGCATGACGAGAGACTTAAAAAATACAAACTACGTCAATACGCACGCGAGCCGACTAGGGACAACCCGGTTGGTTTGGGTTATCTTACGTGCTCCAAACAGCTGTCGGACAGAGGTGCTCAACCGCGACGATGTAAATTATAATATACATCGAACGTCATTATAATTGCACCTCTCTGCCATTCGTTCAAAATCAATGTTCGTTCACAATAATACTATTAGACTTGTGCCAAATTATTAACAGTGAAATATTAAGTAACAAAACTTTGTTTTTTTTTTCAAAGATTATTCAAACAAAATAAAGGATAATAATGTGCGCTACGTGCAATTAAAGTCAGTCCGAGCTGGTCTTCCTAGTTCGCTTCCTATTCGATGAACAGGAATGCTGTATATCCTTTATTTACCGTATATAGTCTCGCGTGATGGGCATACGCTGCTACCAACGAAGAAAATTTACTGCATGCAATGAACCGGCTGTAACCCTTTCCTCTGCTGCAATCACTGCCTCCTCCTTCACCGATACAGTATCGGTAACCGCGCGAAGCTGACTCTCGAAGAGTGACGGGCGCGCAACTCGCATTATTCATTATAACACTTTCGACAAGTCGTATTTTTGACGCATAAACAGTTCCCTCTGATCCATTATTTCCCGACATCATTCTCCGATCATTGCTTCCGAGGCACGCAACGATCTACTTGCTAGGGAAAACGTTTCTTGACGAGTGCAATAATAAATGCAAAAAATGCAACACTTTATTTAATTACACCTTAACAAAAATTATTCATAAATATTATTGAAATGTCGTATAAATCGTTTTCCCTTCCTCCCTTCCTTTGTATGTATCTGAATAAAAATTCTATACTTGGTCCGAAATTGGTAAAGAACAAAAGTAAAATCGTGTCAGATAAGACAGATATGTATTCGCTATTTTTTCATTATTAATTGCAATCGACGGATACTGTCGGTTGCTTTCAATGTGTAATATTCGGCACGATGCGCGATGCAAGAAAATGAAATGTAACGATGAGACATTAATAAAAAAAAAGTGAGATGAAAAAAAGGAAGAAGCGTGCATCGCCTCTACCAGCAGAAAATTTACGATCGACTCTCGTCAACACCCCGGGGGTTCCGGGGGAACAGCAAAAAAGGAGGTGTTTCCGATAAACTGGTACCGGCGAACTACGGCATATGACTGCATCGTGAGAAAAGATAAGCCTCACGCTCGACCGAAAGTATACGTACACATATCTCGAACGCTACAAAGCGTAATTAATGTCGTGTTAGAGTTATAAGATTTCCGACGGCCTGATAACGGTTGACGAATGGCCTCGCGAAAGAATCGGAACGTCCCCGCGAGTAACGTGGCCTTTCGCGATAAAACGGGAGATTCTCGCAAAATCGTTTATCGTTGCATTGTCATCGCGAACATCGTGAAACGTAGTTTCCATTGGTCAGTCACTTGCGTCAACTTACGCAGAATATTTCAGTAAATGCAATACAAGATCAACACGAATTTTAATATCCTATCTTTGTTTCTACGTAATTTTGAGTTGGCTACTAATCTCCTGAATTTATATTATTATTAATTTTCGTTTAAAAACAAAATAAAAATTTCTATAGAGAGATTAGCGTTAAATCTTTGTCAAGGAAGGAAATTCGTAACAATTTTCAGGGTTGTGATTACGAAACGCTAAAGCACGCATCTATCGATCGTGAAACGCATTATCGATCACCAGTTTTGCAATCCTGGTTCGCCTCAGTGAAAAAGGATCTCGCGTGCGATTCTCTGGATTCGTGCACGCTCCATCGAGCGCAGTAATACGGCTCCGAATCGTGTAATAAAAATGCGCACGCTCGATGAAAAGCTGACGGTGCGCGAGGGAGAATTGCAGCTGAAATCGACACGGCCAAGCGGGAGCGTTTGATAATGCGGCCATCGATAGCCCAACTAGATTTGGCAATCGTGCGTAATTGCGCCGATATTTCACATAAGCCGCTTAATTGATTTTTCTGCGGGCCGCATGTAGCGTTCGCGCACGCGAGAGATAAAGAGAGAACGCGAGAGAGGATTGAATTTACGACTATTTTTAAATCACCCGGAATATACCGACGTTTATTAGGATGCCGATGAAACGAGGTAGAGAGGTAAATATCCAGAAATTTGCTCTTGGCAAACGGCCAATAAATAATATTGCGTGCGCTTATTTGTTTTTGTTGATTACCGCTACGATTATTTACACACATTGGCAATACGCAGGAAAATAACATTAAAAAAAAAAAAAAAAAAACAGAACTCGCTCTAATGTGCAACATGGAAAATTATCCGCAGTTTAATTTGCCTATGCCGGGGCTCGATGGGCGGCAGGATATTTTAGCTAACACTAACGAAACGAAAAATAGAGAATCCGTGGATGCCTTTCGAATAGCAAAATTTCTCTCTGTTGCATTACATTACGATCGAGTGTTTGTCAAGTCCGACCTGTGACTTAATCATTATCCGTTATTCAAAGAATGAATCGACCAGATGGTAAACGTCCCGCGTGTTCAACATATTTTACAGCGCAGCAATTGCGGCTCGCTGACGTAGGTCTATTCGCGCCTATCGGATGCGACAGATAAGGAAATTTTTTTTCTCTCATCACCCAGAGACCGCCAGACCGCGCGCGGAGCAGCGGCACAACTACCAAGAAGAATCGACCAGGAAAGAAGATAACGAGTAACACTCGACGAGCCGCGTCGCCGTCGCTCAAATCAATGAACTCTGACGAGTCACCATTCGGTAGAAACGCGGTTGCGCGGTTGCGCGGTTGCAAAAATTACGGAGATTAGAGGCATAGTAAACAATAATATTAATGAGAGAGTGCCAGCCGTGCTGTCACGTCCGCAGTTACGAACCGTCCCGAGAGCCATCGATACCCCGCGCACGAGTGACACGAGTTTATTATTCATTAACATGCCAATTAACTTTGGTATCGCGGTGTCCGGCCTCGGTTTCTCCCCTGCCCGGCTGCGTCTCATAAACTTTGTACACGACGTGTCGTTGCAAATGTACACATTTCATAATTTAATCGCTTCCTAGTGCCATCTGCGCGCTATCGATCACTCGCCTGCATAAGTTGAGAACCTCTCACCGTTGCGGTTTCGATAATAATAAGGCGTATTACGCCAATTTCTGCAGTTAGCTCTCGGATGTTCCCGATTCGTAACGGGCTATTAAATCGTTCACTGTATGATTTGCCATCGCCATTTGCGAAATGCAACACTGTAATAATTGCTATTTTCGTTCAATTATTTTCTTTGAATTTAAAGAATAAATTACAATCATTTATTTCTAATGTAACTTGTATGATGTATGCTAGTAGGAAGAATCGCGCGTCGAATCTTCTTTTTTTGTTTTTTTTTTTTCGAAAAAATCTTCCTTATTTATATGTAAGATCAGAAGCAAACAAGTTTTCTGCCGGGCAATGGAAAAGACTCTTGTCTCGTATTCAATGACGTTTTACATAGGACTGAAATGTCCTTAGGATAAGGAAAAAAACAAAAGATAAAGATGCAAAAGTTTACAACATGAAGGCCTCATTATGCTGCGAGAGAGAAAAAGAGATGTGCCAGAGGGACTAATGCGGGGGAAGAGAGTTGTACGTAGAAGGGGGCAAAATGAGAAAAAAGCCACTGGCCGATAACCGACCGATACTCTCTCCGCCGCTTGCTGAAAACACAGAAAACAGAGAATCAACCTCATTACTTCTATCTCCCTCCTTCAATACCCCTTTCTCTCGCGTCCTCTCCTCCATATAAGCCGATTTCCAGGAATTTCTCGTGATCTTTGGTCCCCGTACACGCTTTAACACGCTCGCCCTCCCCCCACCTCCCCCCACCCCTATTGCCAGCCCTCGTCGTCACTTTGCCTCCTTGCCTCTTTCTTCTTCGACCGACACACGCCCGATAGTTGTCAGAAAACGAGGGATATCTCATTTTTTCTCCTTTTCTCGCGCACTATACTCTCCCTTTCCACGCATTGCGAGGAAAGGAGAGAACAATCGAGAGGCGAGAAAAAGCCAAGACGGTGGAGGCCAAGTCGACGAACCGTCGATTAAGGATCTCTCGAAAGACACGGAAAGTCGAACGTCGAAGGTTGTTACGAAGGGACAGTCGTCGGGTTGACAGGACCCGTTCCAGCCGAATCGAAAGACCCAATCTGCTCGAAAGTGTCCGAATACGAAAAAAAGAGCGGAAGACTCTCTCTCTCTCTCTCTCTCTCTCTCTGTTTGCTTGTCGTTCGAGCGATAGTGCGTATTCTAAAGATAGAAGGATCGATCGATACCAGCATGAGATCGTTTCAGAGATGTGGTAAGCCATGTCCAAGTGAGATGTTAATCGTGATGCTCTGTTAACTTAACGAAAGACTAAAAACGTCTCGTAATGTAATTAAGTAGTTGTCTCTTTTGATATTTTTCACGACAAAATAATAAGTCGAATCTTAGAGATACCAGTATCAACTCATTCAATTTCATTTTGCGAGTAGCAGCAAATTTCAATTTCATGTTCATTAATATTTAAATATATTTTATCCGCGTATCTCTCTAAATGCTTTTGAAAAAATATTCACCAATGCCGATTAGATAGCAGATGATTTAAAACAACTGTCATCATCTACACAAAGTATGTTTAACGATCGTACTACGTACTATGTCTGTATGTTTATGATCGTCGAGTGTGATACTATTAATGACGCAAAGACAAAAAAAGAAACTATAGATGACCATCGATGCGTAGTGGTACGAAACATTATCGTTTCCTTTAGAAAAAGAACGCTTGCGCGTCGAGGAGGGCTTGTTTGAGGCATATTTGGTCAGCAAGGTGAAGAGGAAATTAACGCTTGTTCGTTGACAAAAAGTAAAAATTGCAGAGTATCACACGCGAGATAAATTTTATGAGACTCTGTACGACTCTGTCGCCGTATGTGCAGGTATATTTACCTCGTTCATAACACACGGCGCGCGGCGCGGCGCATAGTTCCTCGAGGCCGTGTATCGCGATCGGTCAGTCAGGACGAGATAGAATCTTTTATAACCACTGCGAGGAGGAACGTGTTTATATCCGCGAGCGATTGCGACACGATATGTTAATGCCCCGAGCCGTGCTCTTCCCACGTATCGGCGGCGGCGCGGCGTGCGCGTTTCCAGCCCGTCCTGGAAAACATTCCGGACTGACACACGTGACGTCTCCATCGAAGCTTTCATGAAAGTGTCGCTGAACGATGGATGAGGCGACATAAATGTCGTGTAGCTGAACATTTAAAAAAACGAATGTCAAATGTATCGCTCACATTCTGATTTTTATTGTATATATGTCCATTGATCTAGAATAAATGTGAGGTACCAGTTTGTATCTCTCTTAAGCGACGCCGGTTTAAAGCCCAGTTTCTAACTTTTTCCAAGCAATTTTTCCGAAAGAACGTGAGTGATTCACAAATTTTTCAGCTATCAAAATAACAGACAATTTCCCGTATAATCTACTGAGAATTTAGAGAAACGTTTATCTGCTATAGCACAGAAACCGTCGGGAAATTATCGTCTAGGGAACAATAAAATACAAATAACGTTCGTCGATAATGTTGTCAGTCATCTCGCGACGAAGTGGGAGGCGATCCAAAAAAAAAAAAAAAAAAAATGTCCATGATGATATCTCGCGGCAAACAAGCTGGCACGTTAATGAGGACCCACGCAGTGCGAAAGGACGAAAAGAACTGCGAGTAGACCGAAGGGAAGAAGGAAAATGAACCCAAGCAAATACCGCGTCGTATACGCCGGATGACAACCCCGGATGTGTCGATAGCATCTCAACATTAAGTAACCAGCCAACGCAAGTTACTCGCGTTGTATGTACGAGTAAGGAAGTCTACATGCGTCAATACTCGTTATTTACGGAAGGATGAAACTCCTAAAGAGAGTTGAGCAACTTAAACAGTTGCCCATATTGTCGCAAGATGTTGCATACAGACAGTTCTTATTTAATACTTCAAGATTGCAAATTATTCTTTATCATTATATTTACAAATGCAATTGCGGTTTTGTAAAGACCGCAATTTTTTTTTTATTTTACATCAGTTTCTTCATCTTTGCTTCAAAATGTAGTCATTATTAAATTTATTAATAAATATTAAAGTATAAAACACAGTTGTCTTGGAAAACGATAGTTTGATGCAACTTTGATGATTTAAAAATCGACGAAAGAATAGAGAGAGAGCGTCGTCTTGTTTATCGGAAATGAATCGATTCGTTATATCATTTAATGGCATTTCGGAGCGCATTTACGCGACGCGATACGATGTAAGCGATTATTCGTGCGTCGCAATCGTTAATGTATTCGACACTCGTATCGTTTCCTCGCTTCTCGAAGCCCGCGGACGTGCTTTCGCGTTAATGACGTACACGTACGTGCAGCGTTGCGATTGGAAAGAGATACGAGATACGCGACGCGACATAATGGATAGTAATGCATCGCGAGTTCTTCCGATTTTTGTCAACACAATTAAAAATCACGCGTATACATGTTGAGAACAAAAGTGTCGTATCGCGTGCGCTCGCGCGCGAGATCTAATAATCTGATCTAATCTGATAATAATTCAACTAATCGATAATTATAAATGTCACCGCGCGCGACAGTCTTATCATACGACTGTGTAATTTATGATGACAGGCGCGATTTGCCTAAGCTCGATGGTGTTTCCGCGAATCTAATGTATGTCAATTAAATTCTTTTAGCACCTTTAATCGATTACAAGTTATTAAGCGAAACATGTACACTCACCTTCATCACTTCCACGCTTACTCTCGTTTTGAAAAAAAAACAATTTGCATTTCCCGAGATGTCGACGGCGCGCGGCGCGCGGCGTCGATAGGAGTAGCCTATCGGATCGCGCTTATACAAGGAAATAGAACAACAGGATAAGCGGAGAGTGTATCTCAGTGAACGTTCTCCAAACGCGCGCGCGGTGAAAGCGCCGATTGCGGATTATCATGTTCCTGTCGCTACGCAGGAGAGCCATCAATTTCTCTCTCTCTCTCTCTCTCTCTCTCTCTCTCTCTCTCTCGCGATCTCGCGTGCGTCAACGGCTGCGCTTTCTATAGTGACCACGTGCGAAACTCTCGGGTTCTACGCTCTCTCACGACAGATCTTGCGCGCGGAGATTGATATCTGGTCACGAACTAGCTGTAGCCCGTGCGCGCGATACACGCACACTCAATTCGTGGATATTAAATCTGAAGACGACTTAACATTAATACGGATGTGTGCTTATGTACGAGAGAGCGAGGAAACTTTTTGTCTTTAAAGGATTTGTCAGCTAGTAGGAAGACAATGATACATGACGTATTAAATAATACCTATTATTCCCTTCTCTTTATAAAATTCGCGTTTCCTTCCATGTTCCTAAATTTGTAATTAAACGTTCACAGAAATTTGTAATTAACATAAACACGCAAAATTTCCATTAGGCCATATTACCTGGGGGAAAAATGAAAATTGGCCAATGTTATATTGTAATTTGGAAGTAGCAGGAAGATTGTCCTACATTTAATATTTGTTCGTTCCAATATGAAAGAACGATGAAAGAACGATAACAATCTAATGATCATACGATTATACAATTCCAAAGCTTGGAAGCATATTGTTTTCTAAGAACATTAATTTAAGCTGCTTACGTCTGTATGTCAATTATCGATATACGATAGAGATAAATGGCCGATTGGGCCATTCACCTTACAAAGCAAGAGTCGCAAACTTGTACGAACAAGTGCTTAGCGGAATTAAAAGGACGGTGGGCACGCGTGTTGAAAGAAACTCGCGCGAGACCCTCGTCAACATTTTTCCGCGACAAATCTCGAGCAGCTGATTCGTATCTCGTCACGAAATGGCTGTTGCACGCACTCCATTTGCATCGTCAAATATTACGGCAACAACGAAGATGCAGTGAGACTGCTTCTTAACTTGAGCGTTACTATAACGCGCATTTTAAAAGTTACCATTCATTATTCTCTCCTCTCTCTCTCTCTTTCTCTAGTTATCAGCGGTCATCGGTCTCTTCTTCTCGCCCAATCTTTCGTTCGACACAGCCCGCGCGCGCTTATGATTGTTATTGATTAACCGTTTTGTTTCTCGCCCGTGTGCACGTATATATGTGCGTGCACGCCCGACCGAACTGGCACGCCACGCGGCACTATAATGTTGGCACGACAGAACGAATATAGAGAACGGCGGACCTTAATGAATCTTTATGGGATGATGTCGTGAACTTGTATACCCTCCGGTGACTGACTGAACCCGGTCGCGTTAACCATTGGCGCGGTTCATTCGCTGCTACCCAACTTTTCCTTTGCCACTGTCGACGAACGCGTTCTCGCTATACGCACCCTGATACGATGAATCGCGCAAAATACAGAAAGATACATTTTTCGTAATCACATCGCAACAGGATATAATACGAGCAATGAAATGCCTTTCTGCAACGAAATAGTCATGTCAAATGTAATGGGACTAAAAAAGTGGTCTTGTATGTCGCGGCTATGTAGCTTTAGAAATAAATGTTACTCGTTCAAAGGAACGAAGCGCAACAATTTATTGTTGTGCAATAATATTCTCATCGATTACGCCAATGTGAGCACATTGCTCATTAGGCTCGACGGTGGCTTCACCGCGAGTTTGCTGTTTGATGGTGTCGACGCTCGCGTCCATGTTCGTAAAATTTGAAGGGCGTGTAGAAGGGGTTTCGTGGGGTCCCGACTAGTCGCGCGTCTTGATTGTCATCAACTCGTTCGTCGCGTGATATTGTCATTAACTCGCAACTCGCCTAGTCGTCGTCACCCGCGCGAGTCGTGCCTGGACGTGCGTTTCTCGTCCCGCGCGCGCGGAAGAGACCTACTTTAAGTCCTATCGATCCGTCACGACCAATCGATCCGAAAATTTTTTACGGCTCGTCACCTACGCGAACGTGTATTTACCCGACGACGCGCGACGTCACCTTTACACCTCACACATTCAATTATTTAAAAACAAGCAACCGTGTGTAATTCATTAAAATATAAATTATGACATGTAGCGCGAATAAAAAAAAATATTTCGCTGCGTATATATTTTTCTTTTACAATAATTGAACTTACCTGGGTCCGATGAGTCCAAGCTGGCTGGCGCTTGCTGGCTGAGGGGTCCGGGTGTACCACCGCTTCCAGGGCTGCGGGCGTCATCGTTAGCACCCGCACCAGGATACGAGAGTGACGAAGAAGGTGGCCTCTGTAACGTAAAAGAGAAAGTCACAAATTAATTTTATAATTTTTATATATTTTGCTCATTTACATTTTTACATTTGTAAATATTCATTCTGTGAAATTTACTTTCACTCGTATATTCTCAACGTCATTTTACATTCGCGTCATATAAACATTGATTTTATCTAGAGGATTCCAAAAATTTGGAAATTTAAAAATCCATACCACCGTCTCGTCTGTTGGACGAGTAAAAGGATATTGCTTTTATATACAATATTATTTTTGCTTTTGTTGATAGTTTTGTTTCATGTAAATAAAAGTTTCTAGCTTGTGAAACGCGTGTCACGTTAACGTGCGTCGGAATTTTTTTTCGTTGTCTACGCTGAACACGCGCGTACATACAAAGGTCTTCTTTTCAAGCGCATACACTACATAAACAACTATAAACAGCATGTAAAAACAACGTGATCGATTTGACTGATTAAGCACTAGACCTTTTGAAGACTTTTGAGACAGAATTAAAATTAATAGTCAATTTACGATATAAAGGCAAGTAATATGTAACAGACTACTAATATGGCTTTTAAGGAAAGCACTGCATTCAATGGCAATCGCTGAAAATTGTTACAGTTGTTACAAAATATGCTATAATGAACAGTGAACCTTGTGCGACAACAACTTTCTTCTATAGGAATACTTATTTATTTTTATTGCTCCTAGAAGTTTCACAGTATTGTGTTAATTGTGTTCCCATGAGCTCAAAGTAAATTCTTCAATGTGTGTGTTTCATAAACTCTTTCAATGATAATGAACGAATAATGGACTATTTAATTATAATTCTTAATTTTATTGACGGAGGAAGATTTTGTTTGTCATATCAAGATGCACAGGTAAAATGAGATATTTCAAGGATAGAGAATATTGAATATATTATAATGTTGTTTTCATATGATCTCATGAAATGGATAATATTCATCAAATTAATATATAATGCAACACATTCGAACAATTTATATTAGCGAGTATTCTAAAATAATATGTCGTGCACGGATAGTCTCGTCATCAATAGTTAATTTTCAATGAACTGGTCTTCCGCATGATATACTTACTATTCCAAACTCTTAATAGAAGTTCTGGTAATTTTTCACAAACATCCTGCACACGGATCATTGATGATCGCGCGCGCGAGTCAGACCGATTTCGATCTCGATTAAAGACGGAGCACACGTATCTCTCCACGAAAATGCTGCCGGCATACCTAAATGATTCGGGGGAGCCCGACAGGACGCGCACGACTTACGAATCAACGGATTTACTGGAAGAAGCCGCGCGCGCGCGACGAATGTTCGCCGTAAATATTCAATCGTTTATTCCGTAGGTGTAGCCGTGTGATAATGACGCTCGTAGAGAATCTCTCGCCGTAGGAGGAAAGAAACGAGACGTCTGCGGATCCGTGTCGAGACACGCGCGGAATTACTTTCGCGTGCGAAAAACGTTAGTTTGTTTTATGAATCAGTTTGACGGCAATGCACAAAGTACTGTATAAAATGTAATTAGTTTTGAATGGAAATAGCTGATGAGCGAAATGAATGAGAAAATGTTTTAGAATTTTAGATGAATGTGCATAAATGAAATTTTTATCGAGAATCGCGAAGGGAAAAGAGACATCAATAAGTTCAACCAACTTTCCCCCTTGGCACAAATTACTTAGCAGTATACGAATAACAAATCGTAGATCAATCTAAGGCAATTCGTTGCTTCTCGCTAACGTATTTCGAAGTGTTATTACAGCCACGGGATGAGCGGACGACGGGAGTATTCATTGGAATGATTCTTCATAACGATTGTACACGATGAACGAACGGATTCTTCAGAGCCACTAACTTTTATATTTTTTTACCACGGATTTAAGTACAAATTTTTCCGCTCAAATAATATATCTTACTAGCTTCGACAGCAAGACTCTTCATACGTTTTATAAGACGTATCTAAAAAAAAAAAAAGTATTTGCCAGTTTATTGATCTCATCCCGAGGTTGAAGGGCAAGAATTTGAAGCAGGCGAATATCTCGATATCACGAAGCGAAATGTCTGGGTATATCAAGTCTGGCCAGGCAACAATGAGTGACAGCTACTCCCACATGCTGTCATAAGCGTCATCTTCGCGATAATATACCGACTCGCTCCCTCCCTCGATTGCCTGCTCTGGTATCTCGTCTGAAATCGTTACACGGTCAACTCTAGAGAATCTGCTAGAGCAGAGACGCGTCACATGAATTTATTGGTTTACAGGAGCCAGAATGTATGGACTTTCGATCAAATTTATGCAAAAATTTATAAACAAACGATAAAAGAAATCATAATTTGTATTTGCAATTGTATATTATTATACAATCAAATTTTTGTGGAAAAAAATAAAAATAAAGCTGCTACGATTAAAAAAAGTGTAATATACAATATTTAACTAAATAAAATAATGTGCCTTTAATTTGTAAAAAGTAGTAAGATATAAGATAATTTTATTTAAAGAACTACTGGCTCTAACTTTCAAATAAACTAAATGACTTAAAAATATAGTTTGAACAAAACATATGAGTATTCTTATGATAACTCACACAGAGATTTACGTAAAATAATTAAATAGTCTCTTGTTAGAAAATCTCAGGCAAAAATACAGTGGATATGAAATGAAAAGTCATTCTTTGATTTAATTAATTACTCACGAACGAGGATGTCAAGAGACTGCACGATCAAGTAAACACAAGAGTGGTAATAAATAAGGGAACATTAATGATGCATCGGTTATCACCGAACCGCTTCCTACTAGCACCCAACGTAAAATGAGGGATCATGGTTGACAAGGCGGATAATCTTCAGATCGCGCTTACGACAATTGATCGAGCGATATCATTTCAATAAGACTATCTCGAAGAAATTTGCGTGTAATTAATTTAAAAGACGTGCTGTAGCTCCTGGAATTTTTGAGAAATCTCTCAAACGTGTTATAACACATCATTAAATTTTGTACTAAAACCGCAAAGTGAGTAGTTGTAGAATTGTGACCGTAATTAGCGACAACTATCAAAGATCTCGAGATGAATATTGTCACGAAATTATCATCATGCGGTGGGCATAGGATGAAAGTTTGGTCATACGATGAAATGTATATATAGTGAAGCTGTTTACGTCGCGTTTAGAGAGACGTGGTTCACGGTATACCTCCAAAGCTGACGTCACTTCCTACTAAAGGCTGAATCGCCGTTTTTTAAGTGGTCAGTAGGGTCCACCGCGTGACTCGTGTCGATGCAATGATAAACGGTTAACGGGTCGACGAGCTACGCGCTCTCGTTCCACATCGTTGCCTCTCGCTCGCACGTTCGTCCCGTCGTCCGTCTCCGTTTGTATCTGCCAGTCCGTCTACTATGGGCACTCTTAAAGCGTAATTCGACAAACCGGATGTCTGGCCTGCCCCTTAAATAAATCAGTTGCCCGCATCTCATATTCCACCCCCGCTCGTTTATACCGTACGTTTCCTTCCCGTTGAGGAAAAATGTCTCTTCGGAAGCACGAGAATGCGTCCTTGAGAGGAAGTAATAGTCATCGAGAAACCCCTCCTCTTTCGAGAGAGCGATCTGCGAAATCTACGCGAAGGAAAAAAAAGTAGCGAGAAGACCGAGTAGTAGCATCGAGCAATATTGGTGCGCGCATTCCCGCATTGTTAAAGCCGTCATTACGATATGAAATGTCTCATGGAATGTGTAATATCCCATACGAAACAGTTGGTGCGAGTACGAGCGATTGAAATCGAGAATCGCTTGTGATATTCGTCGTAAAGCATAACCGACGCGCGTTTACTGTCATCCTCGCGAATAATAAATTACGATCGCTTATCGAAGCGGCACATGCATATCGTATGTGTATTCGGTCATTTGAAGCATGACACTTTGTGGAATAGCTTGAGATCGCGAGGAAACGTAACTTATTATCGCGAATCGCAAATCGCGCTTTCAAATCATTGTACGTACGAATTAATTGACCGTCGTAACATAATGCCATATAATTATGTAATTAGAGGCCGAGCATTAGTCTCGCTGACTGGTTTACGGGCGAGATACGTAAATCTCTGCAATTAATTTATTGGTGCTCGAGAGCTCGAGAGGAGGCTAAGAGAACAAGACATAAACAAGGCAGCCGGGTGCGATAAAGACGGAGAAACTAGCGGATTCAAATCGTAGAGAGGAGCAGAGTTGGGAGTCTGGATAGAGATGGCGATAGATTACGAAGGTAAGGCGGCACATAGTAAATATGCTCATCGAGTGGACCCAGATCGAGTCTTTGCCTTCTCGCTTGTTTCGCAGAATGGAATGAGAGCGAATAGAAATGAAGACAAGAAAGAGAGAGAGAGAGAAAGAGAGAGAGTGGGTAAAAAAAGAGACAGAGAGATGAATTCAAAAGAAACAGAAGAGAGAAAGAGAGTTCTAGTCTCTGTCTGTGTATAGTCTTGAATTTCTCGACGATACCGGCGGGCGTATATAGGGATCATAAATTACGATTTATTACAGTGGCAGCGCCTCCGCTCGGCGGATTATCTTACCGTTATGTCAGCACACTACAATTATATTTACATTTCCTTCGTAATGGAATATCATGCCAGTATCGTAACCGTCCAGAGAACTAATCGAGATATATCCGAGATATATTTGCAAGGTAACTGAGCTACCTACTACAGAACTTGTAACGTCGACTTAATGATTGCCCTTAAAACATCTTAAAAAAAAAAATTGACAAACTGTCTAAACGATATAAAATCGATATAAAACTATCCTAATAATTCCATCACTCTTTTCATCTCAAAAATAATACAACACATACACATTTCTGTCTTAACATCGAGTAAAAAGTCGTATGTACTCGAGTAAGATTGATCAGACAGAATTATTTCCCTCCGTCGATCGTATTAAAAAACGTAAACATTTGTCGTAACGGATTTAAAGAAAAACGCACCGTAGGTGGGATTCTAGAGACCGTACTAACCACATATAGCCACAAGTTTTGAGCGATTAAATGGCCACGAGTTTAGGCCTTAACAAGGTGTACACCTGACCGGGGAATGATTTTAAAACGGTCGTATAAACGAAACAAATTTATGACTGCTAAGATGAGAAGAGCGGAGAGGGGAGAGTGAGAACGAGACAGGCAGCAGCCTGTTTTGGAGCTCAGGCCAGTGTCCATCTCCTTTCACGGGATGAACGCACGAGTGAGCGACGTGTTAGGTACAACACGGAGAAGACGACCGGTCAGTCATAAATATGGAATCCGGGTATTTGGCGCGTTGTCAATAAAATAAAATCCAGATTCGTGCTGTTGCTTTTATGATTCCTACTGCATTCATCGTTTTTGGCTGTTACCCTTGGCGCACGGCGCGGCGGCGCGACGCGTTATCGGAAACACATTCGCCACGAAAACGGGTTTCGATTCCATAATCAAAACGCAAACGACTACGTTTCTCTACGTAAAATTCAGCAATATATTGCGATATTAATTTTTTTCCGAATATCTAATTATTTTTAATATACAAGTATCGATGATCGAAATAAGTTGGGCTAGTAGTTGAATTTTACGTGTATAAAGAATCTATTGGGAGCACAGCTGGAGATGGTTAATAAAAATACTCGTAATTTATCGTAAAGTAAGTAAAATGATGTAACGATTTGATATATTGAATAATATATTGGAATAATGTAATATTTAATTTAATCGTTAACATAATTATTATCAAAATTAATTTCAAATTGATATGCAATTAAAAGTAATCTTTTTGGCAAAATAATTTAAACGTCACAAAGAAAAAAACAGTATACGTCTTTACGGGAAAAGAAGCGAGTTTTTAGGAAGATCGATTTAAGAGGCAAAGGGTCCAGTGAGAAGGAAAGAGGGCCCGCACTCGACCAGCTGATGGATCTAATCAACATTCCTCCCTAATCACGATATAGTCTCTTCTCTTTCTCGGAGTATTCCCTGTACCTCTTCTCTTCACGTAAGAGCCTCTCGACTTCCCGACTCTGTATATACAGTGCCTGCCTTTCGTTCTTTCGTGCTTACCCCATCTCGCTCGCTCTCACCCTCGTTCCCTCGGACTCGATGGAGATTCGCAGATGCGTCCGCCTCTCATTTCACCATCGCCGTCGCCGTCGCCGCCGCCGCCACCGCAGTCGTTTTAATTTAACCGCCGTATAAATTAGACTCCCAAATGATCGTCCACCTCAAAAAACCGCCGCGACTACGAAAAACCGGCAGCGCGCCGTAGGTGATCCGCGCTGACGAACAACCTTCTCCGAATCTTTGAGATTTACAACACGGTAACATGAATCCCAAACTAAAAGTTTGTACAAAGATCATCCGTTACATTCTCGGGAATTAATTAGTCTATGAATAACGCACCTCTCGACCTCCCTCGATCAGAATTTTCTATGCATTATATTTTATGCATATGAAATTTATATTTAAAGTAATGAATGAGGAGATATAACTGAGCTGAGATATGCATTTCTAAATAAAACCATGTAAAATTATTCAGCACTATCCATTAAATGGTCCTCATATGAATTTCTTACTCGTGTCAACGTCACATTAATATTTAATTGACTCGAAATCAACTATCCGTTCGAAGCATTGGAAGCGTCAAAATCTGATTCAAATTCCGTGCGTATAGTTATCAAACGCATTAACTGCAAAATTGCAATTATTTTCTCTCTCAAGTAAATTGGATCGCATCGTAGCGCATCTGTGACGATACAATATTGCATAAAAAAAAGTGGGAAAGAAAAGATGCAAGATGCAAGATATAATTTCCGTGCATTAACGCAGTGTCTCGAAGTGCATGTCGACCGTGAGTTACCAAACGCGGCGGGATTTTAATTCTCATGCGTCGTCGATTTCCATAGGGTTGAATATTGCCGAAGGAAGGTTTGCGGGTGCTGCTCGACGATAACGGCAGGCAACGTATCGGCAACAACACTGTCGAAACCGGCAGCAACGAGCAGTTCGCCGTACTATCGAGCTTGCTTCGTATCTAACGGCACGGTGGCGGCGTTCCTCAGCTAATTGGTTTCCCATGTTGCCTCCGCTCCCTCGGGATAAGACGGCTTTGCCAGTCTCCTCTCCTTCTCCTCTTCCGCTTCATCTCCCGCCGTTTCTTATGCCTCTTCTCTTACTACTCTTTCTCATATACATTCACGACGTATGTCCGCTTTTCTCAACGGTAATATTCTAAGCCAGCGAGCTCAACTACTAATCGTCACGTATGCGTTATCACAATTATATTCGTATTTTATTTATTCAAATGTTTGATTGCAATCTTTTTAATAAATAAATTTTTATTTGGCAATTTCTATTCAGTGGATTTCGCACAAGTATCATGACGTTAATTGGCAAGAATGAGAACTTGCGTTTTGGATGACAAATTTACTTTGAAGGTCATAGATAGAAATGTTGGAAATGTTCACAAGAAGGATTTCAAGATCTAGAGCGAATTTGTACGCACACGCGTGCCGAGGATAGCGCGTGCGTGTGGGATAGGCGAGCGGGGCGAAAGCAACGCTAACGATTGCCAAGAGGCAACATCTTATCGTGAACTGCAATCGCATTAAGCGCGGACAGTGACACCCAGCTCCGACTGTGTGTATATAAACGTTCATTAGTGCGAAAAATAATCGAGGGTTTGCGAGCATCGTGCAAAGAAACAAGAGATCCCTCGTTAACGTTTCTTACTCGTTACCGGCCAAGATATTCATAGTACAACTTGTTATTTTAGTAAATTGACTTTCGAAAGAACAGCCTTGACCACATTAGATATATTTCGTATTAATGGAACCATTGAGGTGATTCAATTACAAATAGATATTTGACAAAATCTGCAAAAATCTCAAAATTTTGATACGAAAACAGTACTGTAGAAATGTAAAGGAAAATGTCAAATTGTTCATATCAAAACGATTGTACAGACTGTAAACCGTCAATGATTCGTGAGAACCACTGTTCATAGGAGAAAGAGAGAGAGAGAGAAATGAACCGGACGGACGAAGCCTTGATAGCGGCTGCTCTGCCCACATATGTTAACGCGTTCGCACAGGCATCGCGTGACACACACTACGGCACGCACATAAACGAGGAAGGAACGTATTGACAGCGACGGTACTCGACCTGAAACCTACCGAAACGTACTATTTCGAGTCAACGGTAACATTAACTAAGATCACAAATATGGCAAACGACTCGTCCAGTCGCCTACGCGTGGCTAACCATCGAACAATAATCATACAAAACAGTCTGAGAATGAGCTAGATGAATATTGACACTGTCTGAAAATTGAGAAATTCGAAATCGAGGATCTTGATACAGCACAAAGAACGTAATCCAAACTAATACTCTTATTTTTGTAGGATGCGGCGTGAGAGCGGCGACAATGTAGAGGCTCTCGTCATCCCCCCAGCGAGGGTGGATTCGATCCGAAGACGCGATAAGACGAATTGGAAAGCCCGTGACACGCGTACGCGGGGTATAGTCGTCTGTCCGTGTGTTACCATACTTTGCGTGGATATTCAGCGATTGCCACACCCGTGTCACGAGCGCGCTTGATCGCGTAGCGTCAAGGGAGCAACGCGTCCCCTTTCTCGGAATATGGATCCATATCCGTAAACTTGCATCCATATTTAACAAGGTCGTCACAGGCACGAATCTTCGACACAGAGCGCGATGCAAATTCTTACGAAAGCTTAGCTACGAGCAAGTCGAACGGTCCGTCAAAGATACGTGGAAACCCGTGTGGTTGCCCGCATCCATGTATGTGCGTCCCACGTGTGCTGAAAAATAGAAGAACCCGCGAGAGATCCTCCGCAGCGGTGAATTCGAGCGATATTTCTCGACAGAATGAAGGCAAGCATGGAGGCAAGACGCGAGTCGGAGACAAGCATAGATCATGCCATGAAAATATATCTTCGGTTGGAAACTCAGTTCATTTTAAATAAATAATTCATTTTACTTGCCATTTCTTACATGTATCTATGTTATTATAAACGTATAGTTAGTAAAAAAGAAATTATAAGCCTAGAGTATAACTTACAGAAGAAAAAAGTAAGAAACAAAAGATTCACGTCTCATAACTGTCATTAATAATTAATAGTTGCGATATAATTGATATCGCGTTAACTTAGAACATAAACAATACTGGTAAGGCATGAGCACGCCCCGAGATATGCATCGGCAATCGATCATTATTCGTCCGTACGGTTGGTTACTGCGGCGAAGTAACGCGTCATATAATGAGACGCGGCCGTTGGAGGAGCTCGCTAATAATAACGCACGCAATCAAGCGCTCGAGTTCGAGAGATGCCGTTTCTATTGCCGGCATACAGGAAGAGGAGTCGGTCCAGAACTGTCCGCGTTCGACGTTGACCACACAACATTGGCCATCAGTGAATAGATGGACGTACGAACGATATTTCACCCTCGATTTGCACAAATTGGTCTTTAAGAGATATTGCCTTTCGGAACTTTAGACAAAAGAGGCTGTTGCACTAATTAATTGCCAAATCGCTAAATTTCCAATATGATAAAAAGTTTGTTACGTAAAAACATGATAAATACATGATAAAATATGTTTTGTTTTCTTCATTATTTACATACAACAATCATATTAATTTCGAATAACTTAAGAAGATTAATCATAAAAGAAATAATCACAGGATTGTTTAAAGAAAATAAAATTCTTAATGTCGAGAATGGAAAATCATACTTTGAATAAGTGTTCGTGTGGCTGCGTAATCCATAAATTTCCGTAATAATTCCGTCAGATCGAGAAAATAGGATGATCGCCATAGGCAGAAAACAGCTATGGTCGTTAGGAGGAAATGGTTTTTAAAAGGGGAGTGTCGGAAGGGGAGAATGAAGGTTTGCTCGCTCACCTCCTGTCCTTACGTCTGTCATTCGAAACACGCAACACACTCTTTCTCACACGCCACACTATTATTACACCACGTTGACCGTACCACTAGCCGCGTATCCGTATATATTTATTTACACTTGTACGTTTGTATGATGTAAAGAACGCTTTCATACAAATAAAAGAACAATTCGCAGGACTCATGTAGGAAAATCCTCGCTAAAGAAAAAAATTTGCAATAATCAGCTGTTTGCGATTTGCATTTCTACCATTCTCACTTATCTATACTCATCTCGTAAAGAAATATAAAGAATGAAAGAAAAACTCGCCTATACACTCGAGTAATTACTCACGTATCGAATGATGTTCGACATCTTCTATAAATATCATCGTGCAAGATCTGCCAAGAATAAAATATGAGGGCGAATGAATTTTCTTAACGACTGCTCACAGTAATTAGTCATTAAATTTTTTTCCTGACAAGCGTGGGCAGATTAAACGTACAGATATCTCGCATTTTCTCTCAAGTGTCTATTCGAGAATTACGAATGAAGTGTACGCACAATGATTGTAAAACAAAATAAACAGAACGTCGACTCGGCTGGCTATATCTTAATTACCGGCAGTCAGCTAAAACAGGGCACAAGGGCGAAAGTGTCGTCGAGAGAGATTCCTTACGTCGCGTGATCTCTCGCACTGGTACCGCGTTTAACAGGAAGTCTTTTACATTTCTTGCCGCTCCTCTTCTAGGCCATGACGGTGCGCGGCTAGTCGCTCCTGCCGCGCCCAGCCATCGCCCGCCCGTTAATGTCCCCTTACTCTTTACGAGAACGAACGGGCAAGGCCCACCGACACCGTATAATTATCATATTACGATTATGCTTATGGTTCAACGTGACTCCAATTAAATACGTATCCACGGTCTAAAGTGACCACAGCCACCGGCAGGAAGCTACCCCATGTTTACAACAAGGTAAACCTACATGGTGTGAAGAGATTTCTTTCCGCCAGGGTGAACCCGCTCTTCAACCGTATTGTAATTGAATGGAGCAATTTCCTGGGTGTAGTCCTGATTGCCGAGAGAAGATTAATTATTCCCACGAATGTTACCAAATATTCGTAATTCGATGTCTGTAGACGTCGCAATGCAATAAAATACCTTATCCTCGATATACTCGTAGTACCTACTTTGCGATAAATTTTATTTACTAAACTTTCACTTTCCATTCCTGTTAATTCCAAGTAAGCAATTTTTGTTGCGCTTCTTTTAATGTTCTGTTTAAGTTTCGTAACTTTTTGGAGATATCAGCTATATACATCCTAGCCTGTATATTATATATTTTTATCATTTCGGCTTTTATGTATATACAAACAAGCAGCAAAATCGAAAAGAACGTAGTAATGATTCTAACGAGAAAATTTCATCGCTCGTTACGCAATGCGATTATCGTCCGGAAATCTTCGAGGTCGATCGTCTCCGATATCAGTGTATCGGCATCTCTCGATGTTGCCTTGTAGAGGACATAACAATATCCAAGGGAATAAGAGCCATTGCCTTCCAGCGAAGCTCCGAGCGGTTACGAGCGTACAGGGCAAGAAAAGAGGAAACAACGATCAGCTATCGAGATTTCACGTTTCCAGCCTCAGGGGTTAAAAGTATATATACGATCGGCGGTACTTACACGTCGATCGTATACGAGGCATTTCTTGTGAATAAAGACGATACTTTCAATGAATAAATCGGGCGATCGAGTTGCGATATAGGTACATCTTTTTACATAGAGACAAATTAACTAGAATTAACAGCGATTCTCCAAAAATATGAGAAGAAGACTTTCGCTAGACACGGAGTGGCAAAAAATGTCTTTAAATGTTAATTCAATTAAGTAAAAAAAGATTTTATAACTGTTACGGATGTACGTGTCGAACAAATATAAACCATTAATATTTTTTGTGACAAGCGGCGACAAGCAAGGCGGACAGGAGCAAAAATAATTCTCACAATATAATGTAAGTGAAATATAATTTCCGTTGTACTACAATTATTACGATACGCTGCTAATTCACGTTGCGTGCGCAAGATTTTTTTATTGGATAATGTTCTTTGCTTAGCAAATAACGTGGCGTCTAATTGCGATAAAAGGCCTTAAACGCGCAGCGCACACGGCGATGTATCTCTGATGCGAATCAGCCGCGCGTGGCGACGAAGGACGGAAGCTAATTCCGGGATATGCCGATCGTGCAAATTGTCTCCTCTCGCGGCGCGAGGCAGCGCGTAGCGGCGCAAGTACGTAAGCGGGCAGACGTATCGTCTCGGTATGTGTACGATGCGTGCAACAATATAAATATGCTTAATCCGATGACAGCGAAAGGAACGCGAGAGAGAGGACAGAACGCGGGATAGACGAAGAGAGTCCATCCACCAACGAAGCGAGTTGACGCAGAATTGGGGGACGTGTAGAAATGGTTAGGCGGATGCGTCGAGTGATGTACTTCCGGTTATTGAACGCCGTCTGAAGGCTGAAGCAACTCCTGAACTTACGTCGCAGACTCCTCTGACCGACACCTGGAGTCGTCGCCATCGCCGCCGCAGCACGCCTCGAACCTTTTAGCACCAGAAAACACGTTTGTGGCCTCCTGGATATAGAGTCCTGATTAAATACACCCGTCCAGGAAGAGGCGCGCATGGCACGAGGAAGAACATCTGCTTCGATTATTCCGCATGGCACGCTGCTTCCAGTTACATTAAACGCGTAAAATGTCCTTGCGATTCAACATAAGTTCTTTGAAATTTTTTTAATCAATTTCTATAATGTTTAGAAAATTAAAATAGTTACATCAAATTATAAAAAAATATCTTAGACATATCACACACACACACACATATGTGTGTGTGTGTGTGTGTGTGTGTATAGATTTTGATATTTTAATATTAAAAAATTATTTAATTATGTAGTACATAAAAAAGTTGCGGAATGCATCATTAAAAATGTATTAGAAATTCATGTTATTAGAAATTCATGTTGCTCGTTAATGTCGTTTTAGTATAGAACAATTGTAACGATTGCATCCTTACTTAGGTGAATCGTATTTCGTAATTTTTCGTCCCTGAGTAATACAGTATAACATTTTAACGTTCCTTCTTATTACCGGAGCGAAAAAATATTTTTTCGATATTCTCTTCGCGTGTATTCCGCCGACTACCCGAGGGAAACGCATTCCATTAAAAGAAGCGAGATGATATAAGCACGTACCGCAATAATCAGTGTAACAACAACGAAAAGAAGAACCATGTGGGCGGTTCATCCTTCAACGTTGCAATAAATCACTCTCATCAAAGTAATGGAAATTTCTGTCATAAACGTGCAGATTGCCAGGAGATAATTACTTCGCGCTGTAACTAACTTCACATGTTACGAAAGCGCGGGAATGGCGTGAAACGATGATAAAACAGATAGCACGTGATGTTATTAAAATTATTTATATATGTAATGTATATAAATATATAATATATAAATTGCTCCACATCTACTGCGTACTATTCAGCGATGGACAAACTCGATAAGTTCAAAGCTGATTTATTTCTTATTGTTAGTAAAATTTTCACATAGACAAAACGTATATGTTTTCGATTGAATTTCTATCAAGACATTTTAGCGCCCTTCTTTCTGGTATTTCAACATTAGCAGTTGAAGCTTAGTAGCTTGAACTTATAATCGCATTATATTAGATGTACCTGCATTCAGTTCTGCTTCTGTTTAGAAACTTGACTAGTATTGTACTCTATCCTTCTTCAGCTTTCGCGCTTGTCTCTCTTCTTCTTTCCTAATTCAGCGCTAAAAGCTACCCGGTGTTTATGAGTCAGATTAAAGATGCTCCCGGCCACGAACGAAGAGAATTACAGAGAAGCTTTTACGACCAAATCAGTACTTAATGATACAATAAGCTGTGTTCTCTCCGCGTGCATCTTTACTTTGTCGACGCTCTATAATTTGAAGGAATGCCTGTTGGTTATTGAAGTAAAGGCCTGACGTTATTCGCTCCTTCATCGCGCGTCCGCGACAAACCACGGTGTAAGATGCTAACACAGAGATTGTCTTATTCAAAAAAATTATATTGAAAAATTAAATTTCACTGATAAGACGTGGTCCGAAAGGGCCGTTCGTATTGAACGCGAATCTCTCTTGATGGCAGGAACTCTCGTGGAAGATACGCGCGTAACGTGAGATTTTTCAAACTGTCCGATCATGAAAGAGGTCGGATCAGCACACACAGTATCGACGTGTGTACACGTCCGTCAATTTAGGATAGCGTCAGAGCGTGACGGTAGAATTACGTAATGCGTGCGTGTTCAATGTGTGCTGCGAGCGAGTACATGACGCTTGGAAGTATCGTTTGTGGTTTGCCTCGCGTGTCTTTTTTTTCACCCGCTGCACACGATGACTACAAAGGGTGGACAACGTGTTTGCGTATGCATACCTTGGAGGATTTGTTAGCTCTTTTTTCGCGGCATAACATACCCGCGGGTGTTATGACGGAATAGACGCGATGCTATGACACGGCAGTTTTCCCTCGATGGTTTTTGTTAACCCATTTGCATCAGCAAGCAGAATATTCTACGAGCACGACTCGGGTCATTGCGACGGAATATTCCAAGCATTCAAAGGTCGATGATGCAAATACGTTACTTTATCGATAACGGGTTAGCTTTTCATAAAAAAAGACATTGAATAATTGTTTTTTCTACAATCGAGTATATATATCTTACACACAGTTATATATCATGCATAAAGAGATATTTCTTGTGTGTTAGGAATTTATTCGAATACAGACAGATTACTTGAGAATCGCGCAAAAATCGCGTGAAAAATATACTGTGAAAAAAAATGCGGCAGAATTCAAATAAAATAAAAATTACTAAGTAAATAGCCACCTTTAGAGAACAAAATCAACTAAAATTGTACAAAATTGTCAATGTCCTGTTGGCCGTTTTATTCAAACGACGATACGTCATGTTGGTATATCGTATCGATCCACGTTACTCCGATTAAATGACATCGCATTGAAGCGCGCACGTGCGGTCATTACGAGCGACGCATCGGTCTTCATTTGCTATTCTTTTCTTTTTTTTTTTTACGTTTGCACCTCTGTCAAAGCGCATAACAACTCGGCGTTGAACGCGACGTTTTACAAAGCGCTTGTTCCCTCCGGCGAAGACTCGCAACGGGTACGGTCGTTACCGAAAAGATACACGCGCACAGCTCGCCGTGTAAATGGACAACGCCGACGGAGTAATGACGATTTAATGGCACGCTCTGCCGACGTAATGATTTCGACGCGTATATGTCCGGTTGTGCGCAGCCAATGCGGCCATATGGATGTTGATCGCAGTTCCGAAGCGTTCTTCATATCGCTGCTGTTTCACCGTATATGCGCTAAAATTATAAAATTATGAAGCGCGTGCACACACGATGGCACGATGCTGTTGCTGATTATTTTATCATGACTTTGCGTATAAGCTACGTCCAATAATATCTCTTTACGGTACTATATATTTCTGACGTCAAACGGGAGATCATTTGCAGTTCTACTCCGCCACGATTTAATAAATACCCATGAGCAGAGGAGCAGGTACTTATCAGTGGATGAAGCTGCATCAGCCTCGTCGCATCAATCTAATCGAAACGAACACGCGAGAGCTCTTTTAAAATATCGTTCGTTCATCATCGCTATCCGTTGTCTTCTTTCATTTCAAGGTTCACTTTTCTTTCAGAATCGTGACCTTTGGATGCAGCTAACACCGACCGCGTATCCGCATGTGGTGTACAAAGGATTCCGCGAGGTTCATAATCTCATAAGTTTGATAAGTCCTGATATCTCTTTGAAGGATATTACAATCACGTAACGAAATTGATCACGATTCTTTGCCTACAAACTCGTTTTGAAAATTTTGTGTTTTAGAAACTTTCGATAAAATCTCGAAAAAAATAAAAAAAAAAGAGAGAAGACAAAAAAAATTAATTAAACACAATGGAACGGAATCTTCTTGGTGCAATAAGCAAATGCATTATCCACATAATACGTAAAAATGATTAACTATATATCGAATAAACACACAGTTCTAGAGTATGTAATCTAAACATTTAAAATTAATAAAAAGAAAAAAAATTAGGGAAGAGACGCAACGGGGGAAGATGTGGAGGCCGCTAAGTCGCGACGCCGCGCGACGCGTCGTTAATTTGCATAGGCTAATGAATATGTTAAATCAATTTCACAAAACGAACGGAGTCCACGGAGGGTAAGTGGGCACCGACCAGTCGCGCGACCGCGGAACGAGGCGCAGAGGTCTGTTATTATTGTAATTGCTGCGCGTGTAAAACCGCGTGTGGAAAATGAACCTAATGTGACGTGTGCGGGCGGCAGGGTATCACGCATTTGCTCGCATATATACAAATGCACAAACGCATTCTCGCGAGACGGAATAGTGAACGAACTGATACGTAAAGCGTGCAAAGAGTGACAGCTTCTACAGTCACAAAGACTAATCGTGCCTAAAAATTTCTCGTCTGATTAAACGTACAAAATATTTAAACATTTAAAACTAATCTAGTCTTTTATCAACATAGATGTTACAAAATTCGTTCATGTCCTTAGTTTCCTTACAAGATGATCATGTTAATTTCTCTCTAGAGAAAGGCTACCGTTCGTTAAGAGCCATGGACAAATGATACGTGTCTCCCCGAAAGATAGAAAAAAACGAAAGGAATAACACATAGCAAAAGCAAATAATAAAGGTACAAAGTCGAAGAAGAGGCTCGAATGAATGATAACTACGAGAGAAAGAAAGAAAGAGCTGGCTTAGTGTGCGGTATGCAAAATCTCTCGTTCGTTTAACGAGGGAAGCGAATCTCGAAAATCTTTTTCGCGTGCGGCGGAGGAGGCGTTCTTCGTGTGCGTCCATATGTCGAGTAGCCGCAGAACGGGCTGGGAGACGAAAGTAAAACGAGAAAGAGCGAGAAAAGAGAAAAACGGAGATAGAATAAGTATAGGAGGCACTCGGAAAGCAGAAGCGAGTCGGAAGAGTGGCTAACAGGAGGTCGCCGATCTCTTTCTCGCCCTGCAGCTGCCTCAAAAAACTTCTCCGAGCGAACTCTGAAAAACTGCTCTGCCTAACGAACCATTGCCCATTCCCATTTAACCGGGTACGCCACTTACGCTAGCGCGAGGCAGTGCGACGCGACACAACCGCCCTCGTTGCCTCTTCTGTTGCACGGACATTCGTCGTTTATTATATTCTATTATATTCTTCCTGGATGCTTGATTATTAAAGAGTCCTAATTCCTCTCGATTTATTAGTTGTAGCTCACGCGTGATATTTACATAGGGTATATTGTATAAAAATCAAGTTGCGTGCTTGAAAAGAGGCTAAGGTATTAGACATTAGACTTCAAGCAACTTTACGCTAGCGATGTTGAGCCACGTGGACCGTTTATATGGAACAGATTAAGTGAGGCCTCGCTACCGCGCTAAACTTATGCAATCCCTTATCACAGTCGGTTGGATCCTCATCGTAAATACAGTTGCAACAGCTTATAATCCAAAAGCACATAGTCGACAGCGGCGTTCCGACTCTGACCCCCTTCCTCTTCTTCTTCTTACCCTGTTCGTTCCCGCTATGCAAATACCGACCGAGTAATGAGTACTCGTCGCTCCAATAAACACGCTCATCCGCCTTTCGAGACGGTAGAAAGCAAGCGAGAAATATTTGAGAAGAAAAATTAACAACGTTATTGAGGGGATCACGAATTCACCGACGCGTCGCGCGACAATCCCAAAGCCATGTGTAAACAATTGAATCGAGTCATCCAATTCGAGCCACCCAAGCGAAATTGCGTCCAAGTGATATCTTGGCGTCGTCATTAATACAGAAATTCTTTGGAGCACGCGGTTTTTCTAATCCGAGAAGACACTCGTTAGAAATGGGGAACCGGTTCACTTAGCGTAATCGTGCGAATAAATGACGATTTGGGGCTCGGAATTACACGTCGGAAGGGAATCCGCAGTTGCTCGCGTTAATCAGGCGCGAAGCACGAATTTTACGGTGTAATCGTTTGGTAAAGAGAAACTCGAAGGTGGACGTTGCGCTCGAATGCGAGCAAATTTCGTTCGGCAATCCGCCAAATAAAGAATAGAAAATAGAAATAAATAAGTAATTTTCAATTATTACGCTCACTATCACAACTACTAAATAACGCCAATATTCAATAAACAGCGATTAAAAAAGACGAGTTGTTGGTGTGCCGATACCTGTTCTTCAAAATTTGATATAAATTTACGGCAGTTCTGACGATATAGCGATACGACAAAACGGACTGCGACCGAAGTAACAGAAATTCGTCAGCGACTTCAATTGTCTGTGGTTTTGTTAAAACGTTAAATAAGGCCTATTTATAATTTGGTAGACGGCAGCAAGCGATATCGATCAACCTGTTGCGCGCAATCAGATTTTCCTAAATACTTAAAGAAGACAACGTGCTTTACAATTCTTTCTTCTGTTTTAATATTCTGATCAACGTCTCTAGCGCGTCCGTTTCTTTTTTTTCATCAAATTAGCACGAGACACTTGGAAAAAAAAAAGTAAAATTATAGAGCAATGTGTTGAAAAATAATTATTACAGCAGACCCGCCCGCATTGAAGAAAAAGTAATCCTAATACAAGCATAATGTTAAACGGGCACAATTCTATTCTTTAAATAAAGTATGATTTGTTTTTAATTAAAAATATCTTCTCGCTCTGTTTTAAAAATAATTTATTCTTAATCAAAGATTATTCTTGGCGCTATTCTAAGCATAAAATATTCTTAGATTAAACCATTTATACATTTCTTTAAGAATTCATTTTTCAGTGTGTATAAATACACAAGGCGGAAAAACGTTGCTATTTTGTATCATAATTTCAACGAACACAAGGACGTCAATCATAGAAATAAAACACGTTAAACCGATATCATTGTTCCAGTCCAAAGATAACACGATCTTACAAATCGAGTAGAGATAAATGGCTCTGCTCGGTCGGTGGCACGCGTGCATCTCAGGGAGTGAAACACCTGTCTTGCTCCCCGAGGAGTTATAAACGTTTACAGCATAACATAAACTCTAATTAATTCTCGATTAGTGTGGTGGAATCGTCGTGGAGCGTCCGTCCATTTTTTTTCCCTCGAACGAACGATTGTGCGTCACGATATATGAACGCATTCTTGCAATTGTAAAGGGACGAAAGAAAAAAAAAGAAAAACGTGATAAAAATGTGCATGTAACGATGGACTCTGGCAGGGCATGGTCGATGTATGGTCGGGAATGCAGACGTAAGCCATGTTACGCGTTATTTATAACGCTCCGAAGGCGCGGAGATAACGTCGCGCCTCGCCCTCTCGCTTTCGTTCGCAAATGTCGATCTTCACGTTTATCCGTCCATCGACTGTGCGCGGAATAGGCTAATCGCATCGTGAGTTCATTAGCCCATTTTCGAATTTTACGAGGTCACTAGCGCGCGCTCGTTTCACCCGCTCGAGAGGGCATGCCGCAGGTAGTATTCTTTGTCCCCTTTTCATTGATCTCTTTCTCTCTCTCTCTCTCTCTGTCTCTGTTATTCTCAACGCTATCGAGATCTTTATTATCGAGCGTGCATTATCCCCCGGCGTGGTTATAAACATAAAACTCCGTCGTCCCTCTAATTAAAGATTCATCGGGGTAATTGAGCCGAGGCTTTATTACCCCGGTTACACTGTAGAGAGCAGCGCCCGCCATTCGTGCCACCTTTTGCCGCTCTTTATACGCATCGAGCGTGAAAAAAAGACTGGGAGAAGAAGACTGGCGCGGAATCGGCGCGGCGTAGCGAGACCGGAAGCGTAACCTCGACAAAATAAAAAAAGAAAAAAGTTTAGAATACGACGAGTTCCTTACGATGAAGGTAGCGTTTAAAAAGAGTTTAGTGAAAGTTGCAAACACCTGCTTTCCGGAAACGTCATCTTGAGGTCTTATGCGTCGCATGTATTTAAAATTTTTATCGAACAACAATGAAACTCGTCGAGTTAACTGATCTAAGCACCTATCGACATTTCACATGATAGCTTACAAACGCAGAGAAGCGCTTTTAGTAAATAAGTTTTGATAATAAATAACTTTTAAGTATTTATAGTATTTTTCATGATTATCTCATAATCAACAAAAGAGAAAATATTTGTGTTCGCTCTAATGAATTATGTGATGAAATGTTTCATTATATTATTAAATTAATACGCTTCAAAGTAAGTGCCACATATCCTTCGAATAACATTGATTTTTGAAATCTATCGATCTCTTGCCAATTTATTTTTGTGATATCGTCGTTCGGGTGTCGAACGGGTTTACGCTCTCGGAGCTAGACCGTCACGCGATTATAACAGGTCGTTCGTCTTTGGAAAAAGTGGTATGGTGGGATATGTACGGGAGAAGGAAAGAATGCCGTGTGTCATTTGTTGAAAATTAGAACGTTTCCTTAGCGCGCCCTTAAGATTTCTTGCCGTCAGGTAGCTAAAGGCGGTCGCACGTAATAATAGTAGATCAGCTATACGGCTCTTTCCCAATGAGAGAGATAGAACCTTTGGATATTTTAATAAATGCCAATGTAACATTTTTATTTTTGAAACAAAGTGTAAAACCAATCCAAAGAAAGCATATCCTCTCTCCCTAAATCTCGATACGCCTGTGATTCTGGAATATTTAGGAATTAGGGAGCAAACGGCTTCTCGAAAATACACGGAGAATACGTGTGCAACCGGAGCCTCTTGTCGAAAATCCAAGACGCCTTTTTGCCATAAGGGCTGCGGCGTATTTTCCCTTCTGTACTCGGGGAAAATGTAATCGGAGAGCTTCGCTTCGCCGGGAACGTCGGCCGAGCCGAGCCGGGCCGGGCCGGGCCAAGCCGAGCCGGGTCCGTGAGACGGGGTGCGCACACACTGATGAAAAAGCACGTGGGCCCCCCGTGGGGTAAAAGTCTTTCTCCAACACGATCGTTTGCGCACCATGTGTTTCGGGGTCTCTCCAGTCTCTGCCCCTACTACGGAAGATGCCGACGGTTCTAACGGAGGACCGTGTGCGCGACTTTTTGAAAAAGTCCCCGGGAAGAAGCCGCCTCCGTTGTCCCCGGAAGAGCTTGGATTTCACGCTCGTAACGACCGCGAGTGAACGGCTATAAAAACGACATAAAGATCGGCTATTTTGACAATCTACGAGCAAAGGCGAGATGCGCGTCTCGTCCTCGTTCCCCCTTAACGTTACAACGATAAACTTTACGACGGCTCGTTTCTCTGCGACGTAAGCTCCGAGTGTCGCTCTTGAGCATACTTTTTTTTTCTATCGCCTCTTCCACCGTCAGCGCCAATGAAAGCAACATTTCCGCGTGAAACCGATCGGAACTGATCCGAGGCTTTTATGGAGATTCGATTATCGCGATGCCGAGATCAGGAGAAGAGGCGCGATTGTCTGGAATGTTATCGGATCGGAAAACAACGATTGTACTTAAAATGTAATTTTAAAAAATCCTCCACTAATTCTATTAATCCTCGCTCTGTTATTTCAATAACTGTTAAAAATCAAAGTCGGCTTTGTCGAAGACTGTACTACGTATTAAAAAATCAAGGTCAAAAGTTTTCATCGACACCGACATGCAGTGCTGACTGATAAAAAAAATCAACGCGTACAGTCACGGTGTACTCGTGACACGTGTCGATTCGTACAGAGGCGAATTCGTAGCGAGCTGCGATATCCGGATAAACGTCGACCGATATTTACGACACAGTCGCATATCGACCGAAAAAGTTGGCGATGCTAGTCCCGGAGTGAATGCGAAAATTCACGCTCGACGGAGTGCCGTGGCAACAACGCGACGAGGACGACGCAGCAGGCGGAGGAGGACGCGAGAGAGAGAGAGAGAGAGAGAGAGAAAGAGAGGACTATCAGGTCAGCGCGACCGATGGGGTGCAGAATGCAAGTCACGCCGGGTAATTGCACCACGCGACCATTACCTCGCGTGCGGGCCGCCTCGGTAGGTGAAGGCTGGTCGTAGGTAGCCGCGCACCTACGAGTGCCGACGATGCACACGTTGCCAAGAAGGTTGACCGGTATCCCGCTTACGTTTGTTTTATCGCCGGCGCCATTTTTTTACCGTGATGGCGTATAAAGCGGGAAATCGTAACTCACAGCAGAACGTCGGCATCGCGTGTGTTTTTTCCTCCGGAAAATCGTCGTTGATGTTTACCGACGTTTTTTTGATGACGTAAGCCGCACCTTGCGTCGCGCGTCGCACGATCAGCGCTTTGTCTCATTGAGCGCATAGATGATTCCGAGAAATCTCGCGATTTGTGTAAGCATCGCGCGGAATTAACTGTAAATGGGATACAACGCATCTTCCTTCGTTCGAAAGCGGACGATTAATCGGCAATCGATGACACGTGCATTTGATTTACGGATAGACGCGCGATGATGCGCAAAGGTAGAGAACGACGCGACGTTTGTGTGCATAGGAGCGATACTATTTGCGAACATGTTCGATAAGAACGGTCGCGCGCGCGCGCGCGCGCGCTCGAGCATAAACCGGAAGCAGCCATCCAAGATCCTGCGGCCGTCTCGTGTAAATATTATGATCAAACAGTTCGAAACATTAAACATCTTGCCGATAGCACAGGACAGGGTGTTTGTATACCGGGCTGCTCCCCTCGCTTCGATCTCCTCGCATCAACCCCGCGTCGTCGCGCCGCGCCGTCGATCCGCAGCGCGGCCTATTTCTCGTATTCGAAAAATGCAGGGATCCGTATAACGAATGTTGCAGAAACTTGGAGCATACCTGCTCCAAGAAGAAACTCGAACGAATCGATTTAAAACGGCGCGGCGGAAGAGTCCCCTCGATGCTTAGCTACCATTTCGTGGGGCTGATTTTGCAAAGAAAGCAGCTGACTAGCGACTCTTTACTCTTCCTCTCCTCTTACAGATCCAAGCGAGATTAGCTCTTCAGGGATTCTCAGCCTGATTCGAGAAATCAAGCTAAAGTGTCTCCTCTGTATTTCCCTACCGCTATCTTAAATTTCCATCAATAGATTCCAATTATCATAAATATCAATCATCAAATGTAAACATACGTATAATATCAATTAAGACTTAATAGGTAATCGTACGATTAATCGTCAATAATTTATCTTTTATATAGAGAGAAGTTTTGTCGAGATTATTTTATAAAAGCTTATCCAACATTTTAGATATGTGTACTGATAAAAAATACTAGAATCTCAAGATACTTGTCGTTTACATACAAGACATAATTATGAATTTTTCTGAAACGCAACCTCAATCGAATGACAGCCACTGAAACGACGACGCAGCGCGATTGCCCTTTGCCACAGCTTGCCGATGGATTTTCGTTGCACTCGAGACTGTACAAAGGCAAACGTGGAGCGGGCAACGACGCTTCCCGATCTGACAATCGTTCGCAACCGATGCACTTCCAAGAAATCAACGAGCAAAATTAACCTACCGACCGACGGATAAATCGTCTTTGAAGGCGACCGTATCTTCGTCGTTTCTAGCACGAGCGAAAGTAGATCGCGTTGAAACAGTTCGGCGAAACGACAAACGACGGTTCTACGACCGGCGCGCGGCGGGCAAATTGATCTCAGCTTCTGTGTGATTTTCTACGAAGTCCCACACCGCTAGAGAATCTTGTACACACATGATTTCAAACCAAAGAATTTCAGCGAGAAAAAATTATTACTCACATAGTTGTTTTAAGCAAATGATCTGGAAATTGATATAATAAACATAATTGAACCATTCGAGATTGGATCATTCGAATCTGAAAAGAAGTCAGTGCAATCATGAAAATTTCCTGCCGCACGCGGAATCAATAATTACCAGAACAAAGACCAAGTATCAGAGCGGGCACGCCTTTCGACCTTCGTACCTCAAGCTGTTCCATATATGCGATCCACGTGTGTCCCTAGGGACGTCATAGGGTGACGGGCATTGAGCGATGCGAGCGGCCGGGGTTGAACCAAGCTTCGCATTGCGCGCCGAATTAAGCCCGCATTATTATATCGATAATGAAATTTGACGATATTGTGCATTTTACAGGCGACCGCTTGGTTTGCCCCCCCGCTACGTGCCCTGTCCCCCTTCGCTTTGTCGGCCATTGTCAAAAATCAAGACCGCGGCGACCACCCGCCACCGGCGCTTCGCGTTATTGTGGTACCGCCGCGTGGCTCCGTGGGTTAGCCCATATCTGCCGGCCAGAAGCGTGGAAGGACATTTAATCCCGGGCACGGGGGTGCACATGCGTGAAATCTCCCGCTTGTTAATCTCAATGAGCGAGTTTACATGTATCTTACGCGCAGCCCCCTCCGTCGAAATTAAACGCTGCCTTTACATATCTAGATCCTGAATTTCTGCGTAACGATTAGAGATATTATCCCTCGTAATCCTTTTCTAACTTTTGCCACAAGTCCCTCTCTTTTCAATATCTTTCCTTTTATCTTTTATTTTATCCCAAAGAAGATAACCAACAAAGAACTGTCAGTGTGCTTACGAATGGCAAAAAATATTAATTAGCTGCTTTACTATAAAACGTACCGAGAAAATCTTATAGCGGGAAGAAACGACTTTCTGTGTCTTCGACCGGCAGACTGTTTGTTGATCTAAGCGAAGCGGATCTGCTTCCGCGAAGTGAACTGCCCTGCCGCGGGTATAAAAGTGGAAATTCCAGCAGCCACGGTTTGTTTGCGAGTCGACCAGACTCATGGAAACGGTTCTTCCACGAGCGCGATCGTTAGGATCCCTTTTATTATTCGGATTGAAATTAAACGACGCCAGAGTGAACGAGCCTCGTTTTCGCGGTGAGCTTTGTGATTGGGAAAGATACTAGTTCCCATCGTGTGTGGCCCGCTCGTTCGCGGCTCTTTATTGGGTTTACACGGTAATACGGTACGCAAAGAAAAATATATCGTCCACGATACACCCTCGCAGTCGGTGAAAGTCGCGCGAGATCGCTTCGAACGTCCTACCGGAACAACTCGTATATCTACGTGTGAGCTACAAAATCGTTACTTAAAACATTCTTCTTTTTCTTTGATCACTTAGAGAATGCACGCGTCTGTTAATTGTACCGACATTAAAAAATAAAAAATAATTCTTTCTCTATAAATTGCACAATTCTTTATCCTATACAATAAATATTGCAATAATTATCTTGACGTATTATTATTAAAGTTGTAATATCTAGGAAAACGAAATCGAGAAAACTGAGAAAATTGAGAAAAAAATCCAAGCATTCACTCTCTCAAGAAGATTTTCTTCGCTTATTCCAGTTCGCACAAACTGATTACACAAAATATAGAGAACCGTCGAGTGCGCGTATGTATCTCTCAGCGTACACATATGCGTAGGACGCGAATCAAATCCGGATAACGTCTTGCAGTTGTACACGCTGCACTGATTGGGATGCAGCACGCGCACTTCGGCATGGCCACGTTTACGCATTGCTCTCCTTACCAAATAACCCGTCTTCAAGCGACGCATTGTAACGTTAAGACCAAGATTACACGTTGCCATATTACACGAACAAGTTGGAATTATGAGACAGGATCTACTCGTTCCAAGATTGCCGAGGAAAACGTAAAGCAGCGTAGTCGGTTCCGAACGATACCGCCGACGTCTTTCATCATTCGCAAAGATGATACGTAGAGCATGCGAAATAGGAATAAAAAAAAAAAACTCGACATATATATGGCAAAGGAAGTTACGGTAGTAGGCTTGGGAAATTGTCGTCGGTATGCGATTGTTGAAACCGCCGTGAGCGTAACATCGTGGAAGCAGTGCAGCGTGTGTCTTCGAGCGAAGCGACATTATTCTCTATTATGGCGCGCAGCTAGAGAACAATATGCGTGGAAAAAATTTTACACGTTAATAACTGAATCGTACGCGAATCATCCCGAGCAAGGTGTATATTCGATCAAAATGCTAAGGGTTAAATAAAAATGCAATTAATCCAACACTCCGGTCTTACCTCTTTCTAGACAATTATCTAACAACAGTTTCAACGCAAAATGATAGAAAATGATACAAAACCTTCAAAGAATATTTCTTATATAATCAATAGTCGCGACACCAAAATAAATAACATACCACGGTAGACGTGGCGTGACGATGGAAAAGAATTACTCGTTCGAGTTTTATCAATGAAATTTTCCTGATCCGGCGAACAGCATTGCGGCGATGCGTACGTGATTGGAGTACATAAAAATAATTTCCAGTCTGGTCTCTTATGTGGAGAATGTCTCTCGTGCCAGAAAAGGCACCTGCAAGGAGTCAGTCTACGTAATGAAGACGTTGAGGGGGACGTGCCGCGCTTTGGAGCCCCCTCTCTCGAGCACTATACATTCCCGATCGGATAATTAAACTGCACAATACATTTTTGTATTCAGCTTGAGATGAACGTCTCTAAGCGACTATTCCAAGGTGTAATCGTCGCTCTCTCGACAATCATATATATATATATATATATATATATATATAGAAAATGAAATGCTGTCGCTTTCGTTCTTCTTCGTCAAGCAAGATCTTCTTCCTGATGTTGAATAGCTCGCAAGAAGCTATCACGCGATAATTCACGACGCGTTGAGCATAGAATCCGACGGACACAGATTGCATAAAATAATGATATAATATTATGCATGAAACATTATTAATGATAAACGATTTAAAATGTTATAGATTGTACAAGAATATTTTCTTTTTTTTTGTTATTTTCACAAAATGTATTGATAAAACTCAAGATGCGACAGCAGTTTGATAATTGGTTTAAGTAAGAGAGCGGAAATGATATTGTCCTGGTGCGTTACTCCGAAAGGTGTAGTGTATAAATTTCCGCGATATCTCTCTTGACTCCCCGCGGCGCGGCACGTGGATATTGTTTTTAAAAACACCATTAACGAGGATGACTGTCAATCGCCTCGAGCACCGATGCAGCGCGCTCGTGTAATCACATTACGCGGCGCACAGCCCCGTACGCTCGGCTGAGCACAATGGCGAGTGTTTTTGTAGTGCGCTCACGGCGGCCATTGTTACATTATTATTCGTATCCTGCGCGCCGAGGGTACCGCAGGACGGCGGGTAACTATACGGCAGGATCCGCTGAATCAAACCGACCTGCGTGCACCCTTCGCGAGTGCGAAGGGAAGCTCGGCGATGCGGCGCGCGACGCGGCGCGGCGCGGCGCGGCACGGAGCGGAGCGGAGTGGAGCGGCGTGGCGGTGTGTACGCTCGAGGTGTTACCGCTCGATGCCGCGCGGAGCGAGGCGGAAGGGAGGAACGAGGGACCCACATTTCTTTCCACGGGCCCATGTAAACCAAAGCGGGACGATCCGTCGACCCTCGAGTACGACCCGAACGTACGAGTGCAACAATGAAGACATCGTGAAAAAATGTTTGTCGGTGCAACCGACTTTTCGTGCAAGAGAGAAAGTATCGGCGACAGCTGCGACGAGCTGCTGCTTTCGAGCGGGAGCAATTTTTTTCTTCAATGGCCGCCCGTATCGACGTAAATAAAACAATTGCGGAGAAAGAGTGGAAACGTAAGCGCGAATAGTTATCGCGTATGCAAACAGCTCCGAGACGAATCGGTGCTCGCGCAGTCTGGACGAAAATTTAAACGCTCCTGCCCACGTCGCCACAATTCTCACCCCCTCCCGCACATCCGCTGTTCTCCTCACGAGATCCCCAATGAATTTCTATGAAACATAATATCGTCGATGACCCCAGCACACGCGCGCGCAACGCAACGTAGACGGACGAGGTCGCGCGCTGTCACGCGGGTTCGTCGTTTTATGCAAGCGCGGGGTTGATGGTCGCATCAGTCACCCATCTGGCACTACCCCAGACCATCCATGCGTGCCGGTTTTACACCGCACCCTGTTATGCATTTGACTATCGACAATGCGCGCAACACGCCGAGATGGCTTGAAGGGTGCACGAATGGAGCGGAGGGGAATCCCTCGGACTAAAGGCGAGAAAAGAGAGCAAACACGACGCGGGACGGGATGGGACGGGACAGGGTTCGACTTGATGATCGACTGTCCTTTGAAAATTAGCGTTTAAATCCTCGCGGTTTGATCGATAGTCTAAATTATTCCCTTCTGATGTATAATAATGCAATTTGTACGTTAAGAATATTTACATCAAAAAATCTCTTATCAATTTCTGTGAAATTATTAAATTGTCGTATGAGACATTGTTTCAAATTAATTAATAACGTAATAATGCAAGACTAAATTCATTGTAAATTAATATATTTATCGCTATAAATGTAAGTAAGAAAGACCTTAGTATCTTTAAAATTTAAAGATGTTTTCGAAATAAAGGATTTGAAGGAGTCTTTTAATTATCTCTTTAATTCAAAGTACGGAGAATTTTAATCCAATCAGTGTGCACATGTCTTTTCAACGTAATATTATTTGCTTGAATGTAATAGAATAAGACACAGAGAGCTAATCTACGTCTATTTAAAAATATATGCACAGAAAGCTCTATATTAATTGTGAGTTCCGAAATAACGAGCAATAACGACTTTTTCAGAAAATCAATTATTCAGACAACAGAAATACAATACGATAAAATATTTTCGTTCTTTATAGCTAGATACCGTTATATTTATAATTAACCCAATAAAAGCTTACAAGACCGTTATTAATAATAAAGATTTTTTTATGAAAGTAGATAATCCCCTGTAGATATATTTAGATCATCTTGTCTAATATCTTATATAAAAATTTTATAGTTTATCTGAATTAATTAGTGTGAAATGAAATAAGAGGAAACTATTGAAAGTGAGAAAAAAGTGCCAGCTATCAGCCAAATGGCCAATTTACTTGGCACAATGTAATTCGGAAAATAGTCTCTTTCCAAGGAGGCTTTTCTACGCCGTCGTACTAAAGCCATTCCTATTTCGTTACTTTTCCACAGGTAATATCAAGCTGCGTTGTCGCCTATACGCGAAAGGGCGGTAATGGGCAGAAGGGGCCCGATGATGGGTGATCGCTCATCGAGAAGTGACAGTGGCGATGAAAGTGTGCCTTATCGTTGAATAGGCTGGAGTGTCACATAACGAGCCCTCCTGCAAGTCGTCCGCAATATTATCGCGCACGACATACCGAGCTGCAAATAAATAGCTCTAAGAACTACGACAGATCTACGCGACGTTTTTAATTTTATTAGATAAAAGTGGTCGATGTCGAAACATGGAAGAATCGAGAATATATTCAATATAAATGAAAGACTTTTAAAGAAACTTTAGTTTTAGAAAAAAGAAAAAAATAAATAGTGCTTTAAATTGAATAAAAATTTATATTTGAGATAGAAGGCTGAAATATAGAAATGTGTACATAATCGTACATCTTCGAAGATTGATATGTAACCAATTGAAAAAAATTCATTAAGATTCAAATCCAATTGAAAATGCGTTCGCGTACCAACGATTTTCGATCGGAAAGATTTCAGACGGTCACGGGCCACACTTTTGCCACATTACATCTAAAAGGATAAAGGCGGAAACCGCGAATAAGACGAGGGATGGCCGCAAATCGAGCATTCACCGGCCGCTAGAGTCAATTGGTATTATTAGATTGACACCCCCTGTGCACGGGAACCATCCCCCGCAGTCGACGAGACAAGCACCCTCGCAAGAGCTCGGCTCGTACTACGTTACTGGATATGTGCGTGATGGTTGGCGGTAAATTTCATTCGAGGAATTATCATGATTGAATCAGCTGCTCCGCGCTCCGCTCCACCGCGACCACTTCACTCGAGTTAGATTCGTAGCCCCTACGGTCTACCGGCGCTTCTCGCCCTTGCCATCCACCCCCTTCTCATTCCCCGTACGTTCACTCTACACCGACAGCAGATTCGAATTTTTCTCTGAATGCAAAGTAGATTGAGACTCTTTAAATACATACGATATCCCATTCGTCAGATGTGCGCACGCGATGACTTCTTATTCTTAAATTTCTCGGTTTGCCATCGAAAAATATATATGATTTTACAATTTTATACGCGACGAGATATGCACCGTACAACGTAATGCCAGTTCTCTTGAGGGTTGGCATTAATTTCAATTCTCGCTCTTCTCTCAAATACCTTTACAGGCACTCGATATTTCCCGATTAATTACATCGCGTTTCTCATAATTCAGTCACATTACGCCGAGACGATCGGCGTGCCGCAAAGCAATCGTTTCGGGAAGCCGAGGCGACGCGGCAACGGTGACAGTGTATCGAGTGTCGAAGACTGGGCACCGATCCTTTCGCGGCAGCACACGAGCCGATGTGTGGCTCGATGCGTGCATGTATGCGTGCTCCGTGCGTTATGCTGGCGCAGCGCGGCGCGGCGGTCCTTCTCGAGCCGCAAGAGTGATTTATGCATGGTCGTGTCACGGCCAACTTGATACAGTTACAACCCGCTAACTCACCTCGCCACAGTCATTGGCAGCACACGGCTTCGGGTGACTCGGACTTTTCGGGACTACGGGACGAAGTCGGAATTTTACCGCGATCGATAACGCGCCGTTCGCGTGCGTACGATATTACCTCGTCGTTCTGGAAACGATAATAGTGGTGAAATGACGGATTTTAAATTATACGTGGTAATGCAAAAATTTTTTTTTTTTTTTTTTAAGAAATTTTCACAACAAACATTATCTCATAAATCACAATATTTCTTTTACTTCTTGCTCTATTTTTCAAATTTTATTGTAAATATGGGAAAATTTAAATTCCATCATATCCATGTTATACGCAATATTTTTGGTCAGAGCCTGTTTTCAATAACTCGTTATTTCGTATTTTTAATCATGAATCAAATACAAAATAAAAAAAAAACAATTGTAATTAAAGAGACTGAATGACATACATGGTTGACAACCACTGACGTAGAAAGCGAAGCGACACCTCAAAGGGCGCGCTTTCCGCCTCAACCCGCTCCCGCTCGCGAGGGCACACATATATGCATGCGCAATAAATCAAGAGTTTAACGCGTGTATAATATTATTTTCTTTAATTAAAAATCGAGAGGTAGAAAGATTACATGTCACACATCGAGGTTGCGGTGCGTTTCTTCTGCGACTTTGGCGTCAAGAAACAATGAAAGCGATTATACGAAATACTTTGACACGATCGATGGTTTTCACCGCGACAAATTTTCTGTCGACGAGCTATACCCGACCCCTCACCTTTCTAGAACTTGATCGAATTTATATATAAATATAGAAATGTTCCAGTATGCATATGTGTGTGTACACACAGGCAAATTATCGCGTGACTGATACGCATTATTGCACTGTATTATCGTTCAACATTAAACGGAATTAAAAAATGAGCTTTCTTTATAGAAGAAACTAGATTTACGAGCATCGATTATAAAATATAAGAATCCATTACACATCCCTAAATTATTCAAGTAATTAAGTAATTAAGCAATATAAAAAAAATGTGTTTTTAAAAATACATATACTATAATAAACTAGCTCTACATAAATTAAAAGTAAAAAAAAAATTTAGTAAAGTCTGTAAATATATTTTACTCAAAAGTTGAGTTTTTAAGGAAAAATAATATAACGTTTGATTAACATCAGCAGCGATTTGGTATCGATTGTTATCTCACGCGTTATCGGCGCACTCTGTTCGAATGTTGTCGCAGCCAAAACTGATCAATCGACTATTATAACGAAATGTTATCGCGTTTCCGCAATGTGCAAATCAATATCTGATGAGCCGACGATTAAATTCTTCGACATTGCCGCATGTAACGGCAAACAGATACGTTTTCGATGCCTCGCACCGGCTATTTCTCGGGTTCGATGCGGCGTAACCTTGACAGCTCTCGATTATCGCACGGTTGATGTCGTTGCTCTGGATTAAGCGACGATTAGATAGACTAATGATCTCGACCAGTTCGACTCGGCTTTATCTCCGACTTTCGTCGCTTATCAGTCACCGCAGAGATTACAACGCGTTACGTACTGCCGGCGAAATACTCATTCATGGAGATCTGAAGTGTCATCGTAAATAACGATGCGTTCACGATCGAGAAAGCGTTATTTCTATTTTCTATTGTAGATAGAAAGACAGCAATTATTATTATTTATGATCTTATGCCATAACACGCATGAAAAATATACATGCGTCGAATAACTATTCATGTTATGATCGTATAAAAGTTGAAGTAAAACTCGAGAACTTTTGGCCGCTGCTCCCGCTTGTTTGTAATGCTAAGCCAAAGACGCGACAACGTTATAATGGTGCGATAACAATTATGCGCTATTCTGGGATTCATAGTTGCGTCGGTTAATACGATCGGCAATACGCATTACGGGTGGTTCTGCAAACACAAGGGGTGGTTCGTCGATCGCGGCATACAGGTCGCGAAGGGTGGGATTCCGCCGGATCCTGGATACCGTTGGCCTCGTCGGGTCCGAGGAAAAAAGCTAGTGGGGAATCGAGGGTGCACGACAATGGAATCACCCCGTGTGAGAAACGCTTGTGATGTTGTTCCACGAGCCGCCCCTGTCATCTGGTGGTGACTTTTGTAAACACCATCGTGTACCTCGGGGATGGACAGAGGCATGCGAGTGATGGGAGCATCATCCCCCTTACACCCCACTATCTTCGATGAAGATCTTTGCGAAAGAAAGCGCGGAGCGGTGAAAAAAATAAATTATCGTTAAAAATGTCTTGGACGTGGGTTTTACGTTCAACATTTTCTGTGACTCGTAACGAAAGAAGCTAAAGAAAATTGAATAATTACTATTTCTACTTGCAGATGTACAAAGTAGGTACACAGACATTTGATATTGCTGCATCGTTAAATCATTGTGAAATCAGACAACATAATCAGAAATATGCACGTAGTTAAGGCATAATTGCCAGAATGTACGGTACACACGTACAGCCAATGGAAACAGCCTCCAGGCTTGATCTCTCAATAGCGAGCTTACGGCTTAGAAATCCGCCCCGATCTCGCCGTCCCCTTTCAACCCTCTAAATACTGGTATTACTGATTACAGAACCGCAGCAGCACGTGGCTCACGTCTGCGCCCGTCACAGTCACACCGGCCAATTTGCGTTTCCGTAATTTCCGCCTGACAATGGACCACCCCGCATATATACAGCGCGAGCGTATGCGTGCGTATACGCGGATTGATAATCCGAACGCGCACACGCGCACGCGTTTCGGATTGAACGCTACTGCCAATTTCGCGTGTGGTCGACAGCAACGATTGTTCTTTGCCCGTATATACGCTCGCGTAGTAACGAAGCCGAGAGAGAGAGAGAGAGAGAAAGCAAAGCGTTCGCTTTCACACGCTCCTCTTCATCGGCGCGATTGCGGGGCGTGTCTGCCAACGACGTCAGCCAACGACGCCGGTCATTTCGATAAAATAATGCGAAACGCTATAATTATAGTATTGTATATAGAATGATCTTGATATCGTAGAAAATCACTGACGAAAAGAACGAAAAGAACGATCGTTATTATTGTTCATCTTAATAATACTCTCTTTCTGATCGTGATTAACATGCGTAGTGCAATGAATCTCTTCGTTTCTCTATATAACTTCTCTGTATTTATAATTACAGTTCTATGCATTTTTTTATATATAAAAAGAGAAGCGTAAAACGTCACGCTTAAAATAAATATTTCCCACATTCACTCTAATTACCATATTAGTTGGAATATTTTTATTAAAATCGATCCTTTTGTAAATTTCGAATTTTTAACAACTGTGAGATACGGTAAATCCTTTTTAGCGATCGGAAAAGATCTCGATCTTTACCTGGAACTGTTTAGTTGGACGGCTCTGATCGCAAACAGGATGCCCGCTGTGACTCGAACAATGAGAGCCTCGGCGGGGGTGCGTTACGGTCTATTCTTTGAATCCTTCCGAGAATTTTTCCGCTCGACAAAGGACCAACGTACAGGAAAGATTTTTGGGCGTTTTCGTGCAACGACGCTGGACAACCCTTGGCAACACATAACAGTACATTTTTGTGCAAGCCGGAAATTCGAATGCCCCGCACATTTTCACAATGATATTAGTACCACGAAAAATCTCCCCACAGTGACCTCGGTCATGCCAAGATCATAGAAGGAACAAAAGTCGAAGGACGATAGATCGCTGCACAGCAGAGTGTTGTGACTACTACCAATAGATGTAAGCAAACAGAATCAATGTCGAAACTTGGTAATAAATTCGATCCGGTTTTATCGAAGCACGCGTGCGCGCGTGCGCGCGCGCGCGCGGATAAAAGTCGACGAATGTGAATTAAGGAGAATGGATAATTTCGATGCTATAGAACGTAAGCAAATCACGTGCGTAGAAAACATGAATAAGAAAAGCGATTGATATTTTATTTATGTTCGTCTTCAAGTAGCATGAGTAGAATTCGTAGGATACTTTTGCTAGGTCTTACGAAGATATCATATTTTAACTTAACAAAAGAACTCGAGATATGAAATCATGTCAATTTGTATAGAGCGTGTAAAAGCTTTCGGACGTAATTGAAAAATACGCAACACGTTACGAGAATCGTTCTGCTACAGTTATTCAAATAGCTATATTCCTATAAATAATTTTTCGCTTTCGAGATCTCATTAGAATAAAGATGGCTTAAACGGCGCTTTCAACCCCCTCGAAAAAATCGTTCTCTTACATGTGCGAGAGGTAAGCCAAATCGCGGACGGCATGAATGCGGCCGGCGGCCGTCACCCGCACCGCCAACATAGGATCTCCCCCGCAGTCGGTGAATAACAAAAAACCTCGAAATCAACCCTCGGCTCGATATGTGACTCGAATAATGGGGAAAAAGTTGTCGGTACAATGGGTGGGCGCGCGGAGGAAGCTCTCGAGCCGCCGCCACCGGTACCAAAATGAAATCTAGGCGAAAGGGGTCGGTTGGCGCGTTTCTCCATGGTATCTGTGAGTCGGCACGTATACACGCCGGTACATGCAACAGGACTCGGCTCTAGAGTACGACTCTTTATTTAACTGGAGTATAGAAGATGTGAATGCCAGGGCGGATTAAAAGCGCCGTGGAAGAGAATAGGGGGAGGGGGAGGAAGAGGAGACGGCGGAAGAGAGAGGAGAGAGGAGAGAGGAACGAGCGAACGAGCGAACGAGCGAACGAGCGAACGAGCGCCGGAGGCCGGTCGCGTCGGACCGACGCGGAGGGACGAAAAAGAGGGAGAGGATCATTTGAATGAGTAATACTACACCTCGCGCACCCACCCACACCGCCATACAAGTTCCGAGCACAGCAGCTTTGTTTGATATGGCGCATTGTGCTGGCTGCCACCGGTTTACTTTATACAAACGCATACAGGTTCGCGTGTCGCGTGTACGCACGTATCCGCACATAGTCGCGCGCGCATTCCCTCTCTCGTCGAAGCCCCTCTCTTTATCGCTCTCTTTTCCTCCATAGTTATTCTTTTTACGACCTCGGAATATGCGGGGTTCAGCTTGAATTGCCAAAAATTGTATTATACTGCGACCAAAGCATATGACAATGAGACAGCGGCGTGGTCAAGTCGCCTTATGTCAATCCCAGAACCGCCGGTGCCGGTTATGATTTCAACGAAAAAAAAGAAGGAACGACGGAGAAAGGAAAAGACAGGTAAAGATTTCCATTTTCTACTTTCTCCTCGTGACAAAAAGACGATGCTACAACAAATCGGTTAGTCATAGAAAGAAAGAATGTACAAAATTATAAGAATTTTCAAGCAAGAGACAGCTTTCCAAAAAGAGACAAAATGAGAAACCTAATTAAGTAGAATAAAATGACCAATTTACTTTGCGACTACAAGATTCTAATTTCATCTAAAAATAAATTCTTGGAATTTCAGAGAGAAAAAATCTTTATATTTAATTTTCTGTATTACGATAAAGATTACATGTTACCGATATCATTAGCGCATTAATCTTCTTATTACTAGCAAAGTACATAAATTCGTCGAGGTATCGGAGGTCCGATTATCGCGGCTAGTGCGGGCGCGCGCGTAAATCGAGCTTCGCGAAGCGAGCCGCCGCCGCCGCCGCCGCCGCCGCCGCCGCCGCCGCGACGTGTCTAGGAACATCGTAGATAAGACACGTGCGATTCGGCGACGTGTACGTACGTAAGCGCGGCGGGCATGCTCTAATCGCGCGGGGGCGAACGGGCACGTACTGGACCCGCCCGCCGCATGTGCGTGTACGTGAGGTGCACACGCGCAATCTCTCGCCACCGCTCTCTGTCCCTTCTGTGTTCTGCACCGACGACGATAACGGAATGCAGTATTCGCACGAACCTAATCCGGGGGTCCGCGGGTCCTGTGCTTTCGCTTCGAAATTTATCTCGCGGCGACCGCAGATAAGAACCGACCGGCCGTGGTTTATCCTGGCGCAGTTAATAGTGATCTCGCTAAGCTCTCGAACGAAAGGCAGGTTTGGTTACGTCCCCTTTGCCGCTGCCGCTGCCTCCTCCTCCTCTCCTCCTCCTCCTCCTCCTCCTTCGTCCCGTCGCAACCGCGGAGGGATAAGCGTGAATTTCGATTAATTGAAGCGACAACGAACCATTATAATCTCGCGTGTTATATACGATCGGTTACTTGGGCAATAATCGTTAACAATTTCGCTTTTCTTCACCATAACGATCTTATCATACTATCACGCTAAATAAAAAGAATAGACGATTATTCATCATATAACAAATATAATAGGACGTTATCAAGTTAACTTAAAAAACTGTCGAATACTCTGTTACAAATTTATATGAAAATAATTTTTCCAACCTAACGAATCCCTTTTCGATCATCGGAACCGTCGTTAATATCAAGATAATGGAAAGATTTATCGCGCAAATTATACATTCTAGAAATGTAAACAGAGATATCCTTTACATAGTTCATGGATTCTATCATGATGCCGATTTTGGTCGGAGGAAGAAGCGGAAAGCTTAAAGGGCTTGCGAGATAGGTGAAGTTAGACAACAAGGAGGATGCACGCCCGGCTTTATCGCAGACAGCAGGATAATTAAATTTGTCGAGCTGATTTATGGCGTTGCACGCAAGGGTGGCGGGGCAGAGAGATGAAACTAAGCAGACCGGGGTAAGAGGGGCTGATGCTGCCGCCGTTCCTCGTACCAGGTGACATCGTACACTTCTTCCAAGTACATGAGGACGAGAAAGACGAGAGAAATGTACAAAGATTATTTACAAAATTTCATTACCTCCTTACAGAAAATTATACAACGTCTTTGTAACAAATATATGAATGCCAATATATTTTTTTTTGCAAAAATGGGAAAAAAATAATATTAATACAAAATGAGTTAAGACGATAAAGAAATATTTTTATTTCAATTATTGTTAAGTTTTCGCTAGATCTCAGTCGAGTTTCGACTTAAATTCGTGGGGGGAAGATAACACAAAACAAGTGTAATATTCGAAGAGCCGATTATTTAAGAGGCAGGCCGCTCAATAATTCATGGAATTTCGTGACTCGCTAGGCATCTTGGAGCGTGCTTAACTTCTAACCAAAAGTTGGTGACATGCGATGGAAGACAGCAGGAATATCGTATCGCCTATCGCGGTGTATTCTCGTAAAAAATTCGTCCCTCGCCTATCGCGAAAATCGAGGCGAAAAGAATTAGGGGGCTAGTAGGATGTATCTCGGGGGAGCGGAGGGACCACGAACTTTTTACCCTCGTGCCAAGTGTCGCTGGCCTCATTAAATATTCAACTCTGTAATACAATATCCACCGTGTAGAAGGCACTGTACAAGCAGGATAAACGATTTGCGAGGCTGTGGGGAAGGGTCGTGGAGCCGAGCAGGCTTTCGTGAAACGGCGCTTTCGTCCCGATACAAGGTTCGAGCAAAGTTTCGAAGGAAGAACAAGTCATATAATACAGACTGGGATTTAGCCAAGACTGAAGGTCGTCACTTGTTGTACTTTGTCCGTAACTTGATTCATTATGACGTGATGTAGTCACACGGGTATACGAAATGTTGTTCAAACGATTAAATTAAAAGTCTACAAAATGTAAGATTGTACTCAGACGATATACATATTAAGCAATTGTAATTGGTGCAATTACTCTAGTTTTAATTAAAATATAATAATAAGTAAGAAGGATTGTCTTTATATTCCAATAAAAAGTACGATCGAGTCATATCTGAGATACGATGGGAGATAAAAGTGTCACTCGCACCATCCGCAGACACATAATTGTTGCCGGTAAACAAGATACGAGGCAACGATATGTGACGTATCGATAAAGTCACAAATATACGTTTGCATTACGAGTGAAAGAGGAAATATCTTTTCACAGCTGATCGAACTTTCTAGAGGGTCTCGTAAAGGACCAGGAAATTTGCAATATTTTTCAACGGAACGAGGGTGCGCCAGAAATGAAAAAGAGGGATTTCTAGGGAGGAGTAACAGCGGGGTGCTTCGCATCAGAGCATATTTATTCCTCATAATGACAACAGAATTTCATGGAAGCTGCTATCTTGCCGCTACAATGTCTTCAATATCATGGCTTATCGATAACCTTTTGTATCTGAGCGTAAGCCCCGAAAATTCCTCGTCTACTAAATTTTTTGGGGGAAATGTTAAATTTTATTTGAAAATTTCCAAAATGCTGATAAATATTTCTAAAATGTTGAAAGTGCACGGTCGAAAATATAAAATACTACTATAACCTTATAGGATATAATTATGTTTGTCAAAGCAAAATACAGATTACAATAACTTAACAAAAGATTTTTTTATCCTCGTAACTTTTTCGTAATCGAAATTGATAAATGGCAGTCTTGAAATTGGAATTAGTTGTGCGAGTGTCGACGAACGCGAAGAGAGATTTTCGTGAGTCGAGAGCTGGTTATTTTAATAACGTTATAATAAGACGTCGCGGGATTGATGCTAAACTATTTGCTGGCAGCCGACGCCAAAGCGCCGAAAAGGCTCGCAGTGGAAATACGGCGAGCTTAAAAGCAACGAAGATGTCTAGATCTCAGCCCGTCGCCTACGAGTCATTAACATACTTACTACAACGGGCCTACTAACGCTTTCGGCCCTTTGCGGCGTTAAAATTAAATCTGTTTGGTATCGAAATTGGTAACAAAACCTCTCGCGCGCGAATATAACATATCAAAGAATTGAAATTCAGATTTTCAATTAATAATAACTGCTAGTGAGTTGAAAATTTGGCAATGACGCGTGAAGAGGCTTTAGTCAGGTCAGTGATCTTCCTGCGGTTGTATTCACTCGGCCTAATCGTTTCTCCTACCACATCGTCGATAGAAATGATCGTGCCCGATGACTTTACGGGCGTCGATGCTCGTTCCCTTGATTTACGGCCCCCCTAACCTTCGCCGTGTTACCTACATTGTTTCCCCCCGGTGAGGGTTTCTCTTTACACGCGCTGCTTGCGCTACCTCGACCGGGGCTTACCGGGGAGCGACCTCGACCTCGGTAAGCCACGTAACGGAGTATCTTCCGTCTCTGAAGGTTCGACTCGCTGTAAACTATCGAGCCAGCAAACCAGAACCCATGCTCTCGCCGTATAATCGATGTTCCATTCGAGCTTCGTACGATAGGCTTAGATCTTGTAAGGAGAGAAGGGTGTTGGAATACTTATCTATCGACACGTTGCAATGCAAAGTCATGCGATTACTAGAATATTATCGATACCATCATTGTAATGGCATGTATTATCAGACCTATTGGGCATATTATGTATTCCAACATAAACGAGTTCAACAGTGTATTCTTTTGTATTTTTACTGCTGCTATCGACATATCACGAAAAGTAATCCGACTCTTCAGTTCACGTATATACAAAAATTCTAGCAAACAGCTATTGTGACGAAACTCTAGGAAGCTACCTAAATTTAGAATATTCATCGTGAAATAAAATTAGAACGGGCTGCACGCCGTGTACAATCCTATTCACAGAAAATTCCTCTCTTTCGCTTTAATCCTTCTTTCATTCTAAACTTCTGTGCACAGCTGCGCCCGCATGTAAAATCGAAGGGTGCATCAGACTGAGAGTGAGCGTGTCTACGTGTTGCTCCCGATTCGATTTTTTTTTGTCATCAGCTATAAATATCGAAACTAGATATAGAATCAAACAAGATAATTTTATTTAAAAAAAGAAAAGAATAGCTCGTTACTTTATGCATTATTAATTTATATTTATGCTCATCTTAAAATTAAGTTATTTTTATATAAATTAAAATTTAAAAAAAGAAAGATCTATATCCAAAATAAAGTGTATGTTAAAACAATACCGACTTTTCTAATATATTTATATACCTAGTTTTTTCCAACTAATTTCGTTTGGAACTTGTTTTGAAACTACTTTGATGCCGAATTGCCGAACACGGATGCAATCAACCAATCATCGTACATTCAATGGCGAACCCACGTTCGCCAATATTTTTGAACGATGCGTTCGCGCGTCCGTCACATAGTAACTACCGGTTGGCTGGTCCGACAGGGCCGACGAGTTGTTTTGCAGAGTGCCGGAATAGATATCGGCGGTAGCTGGCGCGGAGACAGGGAAGTGCCACTATTTCTGACGAGCGCGAAAGAGCGTCCCTCTGCCCCTCATCGTCGTCATCGTCGTCGTCGTCGTCGTCGTCGTCGTCGTCGTTGTCGTCGTCGTCGTGCTGCTGCGTCGTCGTAACACTCTCTTGTCCCCTTGGACGCCTCTACCATCCAAGGTGTGCCTAGACGCGAGGGTGAACAGGGTGCACCGCGCGTCGTTTAATAGAAGGCAGACGCCGAGAGAAGCGGCCAGGAATAACCATCAAGATGTCACACTTCCATATAGACATCGTGCCGAACGTTTCCACTCGATGATCCGCCCGGTGCGCTCTCATTCGCCATTCCGTTTCTTAGAGTTCACGTCGCGTCGCGTCGCGACAGCGTCGACGATCTTCGAGTAGAAACAATCAAAGTACGCGCGCGATTAATGAACCGAAATCAAAAGCAGCGCAATCTTACTTTGCGCCACGACGAGACAACAGATTGTTCTTCCGAGTTATAGAATCAAAATGTGATTTAGTTGTTGAATGTACATTTGTTACGATAAATATTGTTCGATAAAAATTTTTCCCAGTTTTCCAAACTTGTTCGCGATCAATGAGACGATGAGCCGAAAATCAAGTAAGCTACAATTGGCGCCAAATCACAGGGATACGAATACGAATCCAAGAATATAACCGCTTTGTTGCACAAGCGGTAAAACTAATCGCGCGGCACCATCCTTTTGGATCGTGTGCATGAACGGAGAAACGGACGCTAAATGAGACAAATGGCTTCTGAAAACGGGACATGTGTTAAGAGCGAAATTAATTTCGCGTGCGGTTGCGGCGGACACACGCCACTGAGTTATACGCGACAAATCTGTATCGCTGACGTCGATTAATCAATGGGTATCCCGTGTTAACTCGCATCATTTACGAAGAACAAGATTTAAGTGCGATAAAGGTAATATGGGACGAAAGATGGAAGAGACTTGCTCAGTTTGAGTTATCTTCCGTAGACGCGCGGTGGGAAAGTCTTCCATCAAAATCCCGGTTAATAAGCAGCCTACCAACACCCACGGCGCGCGGCGACTCGATGGCGACTCGACGACGACTCGACGACGACGACGGCGCGACGGCGCGGTTCCGCGGAAGCGGCTCGCGCAGATCTACGAGTGTGCCGTTTGTCACGGTAACGCGACTGGACCAAACGAGGCGTCGATATAACAACAACTCTACTGCCAAAGGCGTTGTTGCATCTATTCTTAACTGCTCTTGAGCGCAAGAGCGATGAGCAGAGAGGCGAGAAAGATGAGGAAAAACAGTAAGAGGTGGTCTCGAGGGTTAGATCGTATTGTGCGATCCCGCACGATTGCGTGGGAATAACTGAGCATTCCTCGACGACATTTCGCTCGCACCTGAAAGTACGTGGGTGAGGTCGGTACTCTCGTTCGCCATCCAGGAAGATGTAAATAATCGTCGCGCGCGTAGACGTTACGTGCGTCACCGCTTATTCAGAAAACCTTAAATCTCCCTCGGAACGAGTTTATCGTTTCAGACTGGCCCGGGATCTCGAGGCGAAACGAAAGACTGTCAAATACCGTCAAAGAAAAAGGATAATTTTTCCTGTGAACAAGTAATTATGCCACGCAGTGATTCTAGTATTACTTCTTCGACTCAAATTAAGAATAACTTTTCAATATATTGAAAAATTTCTTTTTACGGAACGGTTCATGATCGAGGCTTCCGCAACATATTCTCGCGCGGAGATCAACTATGAAAATTCCTTCAGAATGAAAGACGCTCGTTCTATCCGCTACATCGTGAATATCTATCTTTTCCATGCAAGTTCCGCGTGCATGTGCGTGCAAAGAACGATCTTAAATGACTACTAAGTTTATCCTAAGTCCCGGTGTCACGCAAACGCTCGCTTATGGCAAAACGCCTTGTCTCGCCTTACGACAAAGTCCAGCCGAAAGACTCTGCGCTGTTGTCCCGCGCGGTAGTTGACACACCTGCCAGCATTTCAGCCTCACCTGGTATCGCTTTACCATACTGCCATCAAGACTTACGCATACATAAAATGCAGTTTTAAAAACTAGTTTTTTTTTACTTTTTATACACGTTGCTATTCAGTACTGAATGTATATAATTTAATTTCACAAAGAGTACACGCGATCTCGGTAAATGTGACATATTTATTCTTGCAATATTCACATTTAGTAAAAAACATGTATTTATTATCTCTATTTCATTTATTTATATCCTCCTAATCATATCTTACTGCAATCTCCCAGTCCCGATAAGGATCACCGCGATCCAAACTTGACAATCTCCACACGACCGCGGATGTGTCACGCGAGAGGAGTGAGCTATCGGGAGAGGAAAATCGTCACCCGTGTCGGAGATGGAACGCCCATTGTTGTCGCAGATAAGCGAAAGCTTCAACACCCGTTCGTCTCTCGCTCTGTCTCTCTCTCTCTCTCTCTCATTCTCCTTCGCGTCTCGTGATAGTCGAGGAATGACCACCCAGGCGAAATCTCGCGCCTATTCGTGAATGACAAATGCGTCTTCGCCCGGTATATCGAGCGCACGTCTCAGTACCGTTCGACAGGACATAAATGCTTCGTGAGAACATGGACGCGAGGCGACGCGCGACGTGTTCGTCTTACGAAGGGTCGGCGACGCGAGCGGGATACGAAAATCTAACGGAACATGAAGACGACTAGATGTGATACCGAAAAACTAGTTATATTGTTAAATATAAATCGATAACTTACAATACACATTCCCAGTTACGTAAATACGCTTCTATTTACATAGAGCACAAATAGAGCGATGGATCGCAAAATTCAGCAGAAGAGAGGATATATGGAGTTTTTCAAGGGAGAGAAGAAAGCACGAGAAAGAAGAAAAAGAAAACAAAACGAGGCTAAGAAACAGGAAGAACGAAGAAGAGGAGAAAGACTTGATTGTCATTGAAGGAAGGAAGAGAAAGGATTCGCTATGTCGTTTCGGGGCAGGCAGCCGCACTCGCCCACACACAAAGTCGACAAGGAAGAAAAAGATCGGGCCGTGATGTGGCTGTGGTTCACACCACACCGAATGACTGATCCTCTCAGCAGCACGTCTTTCAATATGCTCATGCACGAATGAACAAACGTTGATTATCATCGCTCGTGCATAGCGCCACAACGCCGAGCTCTCTCTCCCTTTCTCTCTTACTTTTACTCTATTTCTTTTTTTTCTGATATACACACGGCATTATCGTTTGATAATACAATATATAATCGTCTCGTCGAGTCTATTCAAGTTAGAGCTTCGACTATCAGTACATAAGTAAATTTGCCGGCGGCCATCATTAATGTCAAGATGACAGCATACTGGAAGCCATTCATTTTTTTCTTACACATGTTAGAAAAAAAGAGAATAATTCCTGCATTATTTAACATTTACCGGTTTCAATTTAAACAATAATTTTCTAGTTTTACTTATCTGTCTTCAAATAAAAAAGATATAATTTCCACTCGAGCCATTTCGTACAAGATATTTGTATTACAAGATTTTCGTAACGTTAAAATAATTGTATAGAAGGTTCTATTAATCACACACTTTGTGCGCACATAGTAAGATTCTGCTCTAGCAAATGGAGCACTGAGATGCTGTTAAAAATCTCGGTTACTGACACGGTCATTCTAAACTCGATTCCGCGCGTGAAAAGACTCTGACGTGTTAAAAGACAGCGCTACGCAGAGGGCAAGAGTCAGTATTTAACGTCGCGAGCTCTCGAAACGCGCAAATCGCGTGGATAATTGGATCGCTAGAAATCCTATCGATCAGCGAGCCACGACACGTTAGTTGAATGGATATCAATGCGTTCGTTGGCAGATAGCATTGGAAAACTTTGAACAATTTCGAGAGAACGTGTTGAAACAAAAAATTATTTTAACTTGAAAAATAAATAGATGAAACGTTCTTCTGAAAGCACAAATTCATAATTCATACACGTTATATTTAAAGCAGATAAAAACCACAATTTCGATGCACATTCAAGTGGTTTCACGATGAGAATGGCAATGTTTAAATGCCTGGATAAAGTTTAGAAATATTACGCGTTTATATTATTAAGAATAGATAAAATTTATTACTACTACTAAGAATAGATAAAAAAAAGCTCTTATAAGTGAAATAATGAAATATGAGATTTTAAAAATGACGTATTTACATCTCAAAGCGCATTGAAAAAAATAACATGTTATTATGACGTGTAAAAATATCATTTTAACCGCGAGAGAAGTCGATGAACACGAAACTCGGACAATTTCGGATTCAGACCCGCGGCTATATATGCGCGCGCGCCGAGTTTATGTCTCGCTGAAAATATTACGAGCCTAATAGAAACGAAAACGCGATCGTGGACAGACGCTTCGCTCGCGGGCGAAGTTTGCGGGACGAAACGAGCGCGGTTCGCCACATCGCGGCGCGAACGCTCGTCGACTATCGTCGTTTTATTGCTCGCAAATCGAGTGCCGTAGAGCGGTTCTCTACCGCTTCTCGCAGGAAGTTGAAAGAGGTCGAAATCGGAGGGCCGTTCTCCGCGCTCGATTTACTAGAATGCATCCGGTTGTGCCGCGTCGTCACCGTCGAGGCATTCCTTACGATCACGAAACTCTCCTCACGATAGAGAGGATTCCGATATCCCGTTCTACTCCACACACACACTGTTGTGCCTACCCTTTCCTCTTTACGACGCGACGCCGGCACCCACGAAAGGGTACTTGGGGGCCTGCTGTATATTTGCATGGGGCTACGCAAGCACGCGTATACGTTCGCGCACACGCGCTCCCGCAACCGTCCCTCTAATCCTCTAATAGGATTTATACGCGCGAGCTCGATTACCTTCAGTCAAGGATATACCCCCTCGCCATCGCCATCGCCATCGCCATCGTTAGATCCAACGACGCGTATTTACCGCGGTAATTTCGCGCCCGCACCCACACACGGAGCCGCGGAGTAATAAACGCGCATAAATTTACGACTTCAATGAAAAATAAGGCTCAAGAAAATTGCAAACTTGGCAATTATGTATAATTATGCTCTAAAATATTCTCTTATTTTTTTATGTCTCCAGAAAATAAATATCATCCCGATTTACATGTATAATATTCCACATATGATAATGCCGAAAAACGCAACGACACAAGAGCTCTCTCAAGAGAGCACACGATTCACCGAACGTTTGAATTTAGCGTGATAAAAAAAAAACGAAAGTGAAAGACAATGAATCGATCGCTCAGCAATAACGATAATGTTTGCGCGAGCACGCGAGAAATCCATCTTCGTACGCGGCTCACGTACACGCGCTCTTCTTTCACAAGATCGTACGTCTATCGTTGCATCGCACGCAGCAAAAATCTTTGGCAAATAATTTTCTTCGCACCTCATTGCTCTACTTTTTTTTTCGCGTTTGTTCTCGCATCTTCGTATCTTCGAGCTAATCGCATATCGTACCGAACAAACGCAAAGAACGAAACCATTTTCATTCCCACCAACGCGATCAGTACAGACACGACGATTCCGCGGAATGCGTCTCTCCTCAGCGACTCGTTCGAGTCTCTCGCTGTTGAGAACGGTAAAGAGGAAGGAAAGAGAAGAAGACGAAAGTACAGTGCCGAAATGTCGATTTCTTCTCTTTTTCTCAGGGTCCAAAGGCGCTCACTCCCTCGCGAATAAACGCGATCGGTTCTCTTATTTGGCAGCTCTCTTATTTGGCTGCACCGAAGCTGCTGAGGAAGGATCGAGAGATGAAAGAGAGAGGAGAAAGAGGAAGAGTATAAGAGAATGAAAGGAACCTGGAATTGGCAACTAAGGCGAGAGAGAGAGAGAGAGAGAGAGAGAGAGAGAGAGAGAGAGAGACGTTCTTCGCCACAAACGGAAGATAGACTCTCAAGAAGGAGAAAGGATTCTCCACGCCTTCCTTCTCTGTGCCTTTCATACAAGCCGGCCCGTTAATCCTCCACCGATCCCACGGAGATGCACCGAGGAAATTTGCATACAAGATCTTCTGGCATCTCCTCTACAGTTACCTCGTCGTCCTCCCGCACCTCCTCGCCCTCTCATTTCATCTTCTCTCGGCCATCTTCCTCACTTTCCTGTGCTCCTCCTTCTTCTTCTTCTTCTTCTTCTTCTCCTCCTCCTCCTCCTCCTCCTCTTCGTTCCTCGGCGCCATCGTGACCCGCTTATGCGCCGATCGCGCGCTATTCGCCTCCTCTTCCCTGCCTATTTGGATTCTCGGAGAAACCTTGCCCCTTCGCTTTGAAAGTCACAGAGAACTTTGCTCGGCGGTCCGTCAAGCTCGGAAGGCACTAACCGATCGCATTCTCCACGCGAAACAATAGAGGTAGCGCAGCCCTCCTCGTGCTGCGGTCCGACGATCTCGTCGCAAAGTCTTGAATACACGGTGACCTTGACGATCGAGCGGTTACTATGAAGAACGATCGAAACGAAGGCAACTTTGATACAGCGCGAATCAACCGAAGTGTTCGGAAAAACTGCCCCCGACGGCATTAATTCGGCCTGCGGACTCGACGAATTAGCATCGTCACCCTGTAATCGCAGACGCACGCGCAATAAATTTGCAAGTATATTACGCCTTCGCCGATATGAATATTAAATGCGCCCTCGGAATAGAATTAAAGAGCATTTTTGCTTCCCGGAATTTGAATGTCAAATACACGTTAATGATATGTTGTGCGCAAAGCGTTCTCGCGCGATGCATTATTAATGCTAAATCTTTCTTTTCTCTTTCTCTCTCCCAAGCGCTCACTTTTCCGGTCCTCGATTTTCCGAATGGTCTCACCACCAGCTGCGTATTGTCCAGCTGTGTCTTGGTGAATCGCGCGAGCACCCATGCGCGCATCCCGTAATCCCGTAGGAAAACTCATTCGATCTGATAACCCCGAAGAATTTGACGTGGAGCTTCATCCCCTTGCGCCTGTCCTCTTCCCACCGGAGTTAATCCGAGCCATATACGCGAGCGATTACCGTTAATTATATTTTCCTGGTGGACTCTCTCTTTCTCTTTCATATATAAACGCACGAGCGTGCATTTGTGCGCGTCCATTCGACATCTCCCCTGGGTTTTCACACAGAAACACACGTGCCGCGCGCGCTTAGGAATCGCGACGTGGGTGTGCACGCGCGTGTTTTCGTAGATGACGAAGAAGGGAACTGGGGGCCTGGCGTGTGGGAAGGGCGCGGGCGAGCAGCCACCCTCCCTTAGCGTTAATACGGGCTACATCGGGCGAAGGGCAGGATTAAATTGGCACCAATTACCAGCAAAACACCCTCCACGCACTTTCTCTCCCCCGTCTCTTCCCGTATCCGCCCGCTCCTGTTCCTCGCACCAGAAACTCGCTCCCTCCCTCTTGACACCCGCTCACCCCAGAGAAAAGAGAAGTCCGCCCCTTAGAGCCGCAACGATATTATATTATGAAAATATACAGCTACAGCTGACGTAGCTGTACTTCGCGAGGCAATTATATAGACATATTTGTACGACGATTCAAATTCTTAAAAAAAAAAATCGATGAATACATTAAGTCTCGTGTAAATACATTCTCAAAAATCTTTGAATAATAATTAAAAGTTTATTTAAGCAAGACAATATATATCGAGCTATTCATTTAAGAACGAATTGCTCTGTATTGCTTCGTGATTAATCCTCCATCATTTTTTTTAAGATTTTGATATTATTTCAGTATTACATTCAGTACAATGTGATGTTCATCTTTTTAAAAATAAATGCATTTAGAGGGCAAATGAATTATCCAGATGTGAATCATCCAATTCCTATCAAATTAATCCTTAATTTTATACAGATGTATTCAGATCCCGTGATACGAAGATATTGAAAATATGCTTAAAAACGTAGCTATCGCGCGAGTCACAGCCAGTAATTTTCCGCGAGCGAGAAGATTGTAACGAGTATATACCTAACAGCGAACGCACATCGATGTGTCACCGTGTCGACCTGTCCTCCCCCGCCTGCTGCGTTCACGTGTGTACGCGCGCGCGCACACACGTTTTACATATGCAAGAATGAGCGTGCACCGTCGATGTCGTACGTCGCACGAGACTCGAGCAAAGAAGATGAGAACAACGATGACGACGACGGCGACAAAGACGGTGGTGGCATTTGCGCGTACACAAATGGGCGGTTCTAAAGAGAGGAATACGGCGTGTTGCAATTGGTCGGTCTAGTCGTTACACTTATCACATTACTCGTGAGCGATGTGTGGTGTGCGTCATGCGTGCGTACGTACATGCGTATGCGCGTACGCACCTTGAAAAACGTACCATCTCAGCAGGTCGTGGGTGTGGGAATCGCTTTTGTCGGTATGCGGATATATCTGTGTGGTATGTCCCATAAAGAACATAATTCAACTTTTATGATATAAAAAACATATCCCATAAATAGATGAATAATTTTTCAATGTATGAAATGGCAACATTAGAATTTTAACTGTGTAATCATAACTGTATAACACTACGCGACTTTCTCAATTTTGTGTTCAGGACGATAATTGTTGTACATCAAAATCGAACGTAGTGCCTTTATTTTAGAGCGCGAATTTAGAAGAATTAAAAGCCAAAATAATGCCTATCAGTTTATGCTCCAAAGAGTCTTCTGAATAATAAATTTAATAAAACATGTTACACTATGTAGGAACGTTGAAGAACAACATTTTCAATATCTTTTACAGTTTTTATATAATAAAGTTTATTTTTGCCTGAAGTTATTGTCGTCTTTTGTTGAATAATTGAATTTCAATTGCGTTACTTATGGAACATATCATGTATGTATATAGCGAGAAATGCCATTAGATGCAGGACGATTTTTTTTCTCGTGACATTTGCCTTTAAAAATCGCAAAAGTATCTCATCGTTACAATTGGAAGATTAAATGTTCGTAGATATCGTAAGATAGAACGAGGAACAACGACGTTGCCAGATGAATGCACGTTTTATAGTAATAGCGTCGAGCTAATTAGACGCGATCGATGTGAACACAAAATCGTCGTCTTCGTCCTTGCACGCAATGCCGCTACGACTCTGGACGAATTTATGCAATGCAGTTACTCGAAAGGCTTTCCTGCTACCGACGTATCATTTAATTAATTGCCTCGATTCTTCATGAATGTTCCCAATTACGTGGTAAAAATATTTAATAAAAAATCAATATAAGAAAAATTAATATACATCCGTTTATAATATAAAACATTTCAGACTCTTCCCAATTTTTCCCTTTATTATTACCATATTAATATTATGCTTTTTTTATAAAATTTAATAGAGGCTGTTCCAAAAAAAATTCAAACTTTAAATTACTATTAAAAAAATTCTCTTGTTTTACACTATGTTTTACACTATTTTTTCCCGTGGGAAAAATTTCACCCACTTAAAAATCGTGCTCAAGTTGCTGAAACCAGAGTGCGACGTCGCGCGATTCGCGAGCTGTCATCGAGATCATCGACAAACGGTGCGCGCTAGGCGTTGTATATCGCATTACGACGTGCATATACACATCCATTCCGGGACGAAGGAGTATAGAAGTCGTGGGTCCGGGAGGTGCAGAAGGAGGGAAGGGAGAGGATAATTTATTATGCTGTCAGTATGTCGCTCACAATGACCGCCTCCTCGATTTTAGTGACATGGCGATTATCGTCGCGGCCGATCTCGACCGATCATCGTTAGCATGAATAACGTGACAATGGTAATCCCTTTCGTGAAAGTGCTAACGGCCATACGTGCTTCGACGCCAGATGCCGTCTCGAGCATGTAGAAGAGATCGTCACCGTAAGAGGGACGAGAAGAAGAAGAAGGAGGAGGAGGAGAAGGAAGAGGTAGAGCAGGAGGAAGCGGAGGACATTCACCACGAGCACGGCGCGGCGCGGAGAAGCTCCGACACGTGGCGCGTATACGCTCGTCACCCGACGAATCGCTTCTAAAAATATTTACCGACGCGAGAGAAGAAAAAAAATAAGAGGAAGAATAGGAAACGCGAGAGAGAGAGAGAGAGAGAGAGAGAGAGAGAGCCCTCGCGCCCGGCGCGGCGGTTTTAATTTGGCCATCGGAACGTGACGATACCGCGTCGCGACACGAAAAACACCAGTCGGGCGTCAATCCTGCAGAGCGATTTCGCCCGAGCGAACGAGCGACTTTATTTCGAGCCTTGAGGCGTTCTGTCGTTTGCGACAGTGATACGTTAATATCGAGACGTTTCCTCGCTAACTGTCTTTCAATTACTTCCGCGCAACGAGACATATTCATTTCATTTATTGCAATCGCTCGCCTGACTATTTAGAAATGCAATTGCTCGTTATCGCTTGCTCGAGTATCAGCTTTCAATTCGACGTAGCCTAGCTCCTTTAGACGAAAAAGCGCTAAAAATAGTAATACCGTTGACGCAATCGCTAATAACGGCCGCCCTCGAGAAAAGACGAGGCGGATAAATATATATTCCATAATGCTTATACGAACGAGATGATAACTTCTAGTACACCCGCGCGAATATGTTATGAAGAGAGTAATGGGTTAAAGGCGAAATTCAAGTGACACAATCCTGCGATCGTATACGAACGACATCGTTTCACGGAGAATGTGTGTCGTCAACGTGTTCCCAAGGGTGGCACCCGGCGAAATATTCTTGAAGCATTTTCCAAGGGTTGAACAGCAGCCAGCGGAGGCTCTCGAAGGAGACGACAAGCACGCCGTAAGAGATGTGCCGGCGCGGCACGGGGGTGGCCTCTCAGGGAGGGAAAGTGGCCCCGTTACAAGTTTTACTGCAGTTTTGCGGCTCGGAACTGCGAGCGCGTAACGGTCGGCAATTGAATTTAAATATTCAATTATGCGATGTGTAAATGAAATAGAAGCCTTATGCAAATGGCTACACGCTGCGAGGGTTGTTGCAAATTTAAAGGGTTAAATATTTATTAGTCGAGGGTTAACCGAGATTTATGGCACCGTGGCCGGCTCTCTTTTCGTTTCCCTCACCGACGTTTGGCAGCACCTCCGGGAATTGCGCGATTAGTACTCAAATATGCCGCATAGATAAGTACGATAATGAATGATGCGTCTTCGTCACCTATCGCAGATGCGGTAAATCTACTGTTTAAACTGAACATTTATTGATTCATATATTATTGAAAATTTTTCTTTCCTGCAAATGAAAATCTTATTACTTGAAAAAAGATATGGAAATAGAAAAGATTTGCCATCATTTAAATATTATAATATTAATATGTCCGATCAATTCAGGTATCAATTCAACGTTCAATCATTTTTTTAACCAGAGAAATAATTCGTCCCTATGCCAATGCTAAATATAGTGTCGCAAATTAAATTTATCTAATTAATTTTTTTTCAAAATTTATTAAGATAATCGCTATTCTCCTAATATTTTCTAGTTCTAAATAGTGCTCATCTATTATATAAAGAGATTGAACTTTTTCTAATTAATTTGCGAAAAGGCACAAGGGTGTGCGAGAGGATCAAGGAACTTCGTGGTTCGACGAATACGAGAAAATCGAGGTCGTAAAACGGCCAATAAAAAAAACGCACCGATTCCTTTTGTTTTAACTCAACAAGGCTAACATTTATTTATAATGAAAATACGTTGATTGAGACAATAGTTTAAACAAGTATCATATTATCAGTAATATATATTTATATATATATATTATCACTATATGTAATGCTAATCGTATACAATGTTCGGGTGAATTCCGACTTTTTTTATTCTCTTAAGTCTAACAAGTTGTAAATTGTAAACACACATACATGCACAATGTCTTTTGGAAGTGATCTCTTCCGCGCGTTAAATGCATGTGCTACGTTAAACATAGCGATGTTGGCTTCCTTGTTCACGTTCTGTATAGTGGCGTTTAAATGTATCGCGTAAATTGAGAGCTTTAATATATTCCGCATCTCTGTCGTTTGCATTTTGTGTCTCTCGCGCCGTCTCCATCTGTGTACCGTACATGCATCCCGTAAACATTGTAACAATTACAGAAACAATACGAAACAAAAACGTAACCATATCACGCGATGGCATTATTAACAAACGTATACATCCGCGGTTTTGCTCCGCGAGATCGAAAAAGGGGGCACCGCGTTGCGTTATGCAATCCTGATAAAACTAATCTGCTCCCTTCTTCTCGCTCTCCGTAGCTCGCAATCTCGCGCCACAACGAAAATAATCGTTGGATGTCGTGCAAGACGCGAATCGACTATCCCACGAGTATTTTTCATCGGACAAATTTCTCACAAAATCGCGAAAAATATGCGCAAGAACAAAACGCATGACAAAAAATATTATAAAATTTGAAACGCGATAAACATCACATTATTTTCGCGATCATACTATACAATGTTCTCCAATAAAAAAAAAAAAAAAAACGAGCGTAATATCTGAATAATAAAAAAGGAAGAACGTTTTTGTTTTGATTATGTGGTAACAGTGACTATGCTTGAGCACTAAAAATATCGAAGGTTACATGTCCGAATTGTGCGCTAAAGTCATCTTCTTTGATTACTATTTAATTAAGTACACAGTTTCGGTGCAAACGCGCGCACACTGCAACCTATGGCACTAAGTATTCACGCTATTTTGTGCAGTTTTTAATTTTATAAAAATCTCTCATCAGCACACGAAATTTATCCTTTTCTTATGTAATAAACTCGCGCTATCACGACTTTTCTATTCTATTCCGTCAACATTCGAAAATCCTGCACAATAAAATTATCCGTTACGAATCGATCATTTAAGCGCGGCATTTAAGGAACGATATAAACAATTTTCCCGACGAATATTGATTATAAATCATAACAATTTTTGATTTATACGACAGTATAAAATCAGTTTAGTTTTTATAACAAAAAATATAATAATTGATTCACAGAGATAATAAGTAATATTATTCAATCTCTGTATCAAATGTAAAAGTTCCCGCATAGAAATAATCGATCCTGATAAAATTATTTCTTTAAATTTGATGTGATATAAACCAGGAAAAAATGCTTTGAGGTTTCCTCAATTCTTGCCATCCTTTCTTGTTTTCTTTTCCATTTATTTTCGCTGTACCCTTTCATTTCGTGCTTCTTTCTTTCTAAACAATATCTAAGCTATGAAAGCCAAGAGGCTCATAATCCTCTCGGCCCTAGGCTCGGCACTCGTAACTAGGGTTCCAATCGACCGGTGCCGAAGCCCATCTTCCCATTTCCGTATTTACCCTTGCATTTACTCGCGACAGCGATCTTACAATTAGTGAGAAGATCGCCATCGTTTTTAGTCAGTGTTCGGACTTAATCCTTTCATTCTGGTGCCCCGCGCATATGGTTTTCATATTTACCTGTCATACCTGTCGTGTAAAGTCAAAAATGTAATTTTGGATTTATTCCCAAATGAAGTTCAAGACATTCAAAACATGTATTCGGGCATATGTTCTCACGACATACGTACGAATACATGTGCTTTCGTGTACGTTTTGCTATAACGATGTACACGAGTACACGTGATATCTTCATTCAAAAATGACTTATCGCGCTCGCGTCTATGTATATGCATATGTATATGATGTATACGTTGCACCCGTTTTGTTTTTACAAATGCATAACGGGTCAGTCATATACACATTATGTACATGTATACTAATGGATATCAAAATTAAAGAGAAGAAAATTTCTCAAAGACATTCCTCGACAGCGGGGCACCAGCACAGAAGAGCTCAACTCCTCGCTCTTTCAAGGGTCTCAATATTATTCATTTTTTTTGCATTTCATATACAAGATACAAGGGTTAAGTACGGGGAATGGGGGTGGACCTCGCGCGCCCTGCCGATCAGGACTTGTACCTCACACAACTCCCTAGTTACGAGTACCGAAACCTAGTGACAACAGCCGACTGACTTGATTGCGCACGATTTTAAATACCTTTTTTTTCTCGGATTCATCGCATTCCTAGATTTCATTATATATATATATATATATATATATTTTTTTTTTATATATCTTCCCTTACATTACTCTCGCTCAACTCGATCCCGATCGCACACCTACGGCGCAAATTCGCTTAAAAAGAAATTTTGCAGTTTACCTAATACATCATTCGCTCGACGATAGTCTCTTTATAGTCTTTGTCTCACGTTACGTTGTCAATTTTCGCGGTAACCTCGAAATGAAAATTCGCAATAAATTAAACATTATAATCTATCCGTTTTTGCTAAACACGACTCACATACGCTATGACTCGTTCTTGCTGCCTCGCGTTCTCATTCGCTCTCTGTCTTGCACACGATTCCTAAGTTATTCTGATCGTTCAGTTTAAAAATAGACACAAAATTCATCTTATTCTTTCTGTGACGCATATGAGTCTTAATCCTATTACGTATATCCAAATCACGATTAATATCAGCGAATCTAATCGACTATCATCGGTTATCCAAGTTAACTCGTCCTCGTTATTATGACTTGGAGAAAGATGGGCGTCGCGACGTTAGAGAAAGATACGTGCATGTACGCCCACGAGAGAGGCTACCTAAAGAAAGTAGACATCGCGTAGACGATATAATGTCTGTCGTAAACACGCCTACCGCGCGATAGTATCGATCATCATCCAACGCGCGCTGCATCGAGGCCGTTAGCTACTGAGGCACGCGTGCTCTCTTCCCTATGTAACGTCCCGCATATAAATCGCGATCAGTAAAGGTGTTGAAAAAAATAAGAAAGCGAGAAGAAAGAAAAAAAACGGGACGTCAACGTACGAATTATTCGTGCCTAGTTTAGCCTTCTTACACCGCGATTCGATTAATCGGCGTCTCTCCTCTCCGTTGTCACACATCTGATTTGGTCTTATTGACACGTGACGTCAAAGTAACGGTAAGTCGCGTGTATTGTTCTTGCGTGTATTTCTTCCTCTCGCCCCCCCCCCGCTCTCCTCTCTCGTGTTCGATTTCCTTATTGGAATTAAAAATGCTTACGAACCAGAGAAACTCTGCTCCACCTCGATTTTCTCGCGTCTCTCTATCCACCCTATCTCTAGCTGCTCAGCGACCTACTTCGTTGACGACGTTACTCGCGCGAGACCGCGAACGCGCCCTCCTCCTCCTCCTCCTCCTCCTCCAATGCCCACTCTTTTATACAAATATCTCGCATGTCTCGTCCATCGTGCCATGCCGTGTCGCGAGAGACCTTTAAGAAGAGACAGAAGAGAATGAGAGAAAAAGAGAAGCGTGAGATAAAACAAACGTCCGTTCTCGAAGAAATTTACACGAGCAAATTTCCTTATTTCCGATATAATTGCTGGTTAGCAGATAGATAGTATCGACCATGTTCCGGTCGTACGAAGAACAAAACGCAAAATTGGTTGCATAAGACTGCGAATCAGCCGCAAGCTCGTTCGGCACTCTTATACCGATAGTAGCCCATTACGACTGGTTTCCGAGGTGGTTTTGGGCAAGAATATCTTTGAATATGTTTTGAAAGCAGATCGCTTCGAATGAGAACCGATGTCAACGGACGACCGCTGCCTTTCTGGCATGAAACAGATTTAGAAACATTCTTCTACCACGCCACAAAATAAAGTCTTACATAATCAAATTCACGTCGGATCTATGAAATAGTTGAGAGAAAACCTTCATAAATTGATTGAGTGAGAGAGTTAATCGTCGCAAAAAATAGTAAAAATACATGAAAATGTCACAAAAAAAGAATGCACCAAATAAACTCAAAAAGACGATAAATCCAACACCTGACTTCCTAAGGTTGAAATTTTTCTTCCTCTCTCCCTCGCTCCTCTCTCTGTTTAATTTCCTCTCTTCTTCCTTTCCAATTTTTATGTAATGTTAATAAATCTTATCAAAAAAATCTTAACACACAATTGACATTTTAACTTATTAAAATCTCCCTTAGTAAATATAAAAAATGCGACAAATAAATAAATTCTAAAGTCTCTAAAGTGACTAATTTAAAAGTAATAAAATAATTTAAGTTAGAAAAAATAAACTCAAGCCAAATGCTAAAAAAATTAATTTTTTACAGAATCTCATACATTTATAGAAATTAAATATACCTATAAGAATTCCAACAAGTAGCGCCAGTCTAATAAGATCCTGTACTGCATAGGGTCTACGTTCTAACGTACTCTACTTCGAACTTGAAACATTTCCTTCTAGAAAGGTCGAGAATGTTAACAGAGCTCCAGAAGCTGCTACCATATTCGAATCGATACGTCTCGATCAGGTGCTAAATGCCGTCTTCCTATAAAGCATAGATCCTTTTTGTGTCCTGGCATGGACTTTTATGTTTCAACTCCCACGTGTGTACGATCGCTCGCCGCGAAGGCGAATTGGAGAACACCTCCAACCTAGCTCACTAGTTAGTCACGTTCACTTGAACTAGCTCACGGCATAAAGGTCGCTCCAAATTTTGCCAGAAAGAGATCACTTCTAAAAGGACGGACAGAATCGATCGCAAGCGCGACTGACTCTGAAGGAATGGCGCAATGCGATACTCCCACGCATCATCTCTAGTCGCATCTATCCGATCAGGCATTCAACGCTAGATGAACCACATGAAGAGGACAAAGTAGCGAAACACGATGGCTAAAAGAAGAGGTAGAATCATGGAGATAAGCAACGGAAAGAATAATGTCGCGAGAAAAACAAGAGAGAAGAAGAAGAAGAAGAAGAGATCTCGCGAAATCGGCACGGAAGTCGCGTGGTCTATTACGAGCACGGATAAACGGCCGAGCTAATGCTGTGGTAGGCGGCGAGGGCGGCGTGCGCGTGCGCTGGGGGCGCGGATGCGGCTGCGTGCGGCGAGGTGGCCATCGCGGCTGCCATCATCATCTGTTGGTGCGAACGCTTTAGGGAGTTGGGAGTTGTGGCGGCGCTACTTGGGGTAATAGCAGTAGTAGTGGTGGTTGTGTTCGACTGCGGCGCAGGGTGGTGGTTTTGGCTTTGGTTTTGGTTGCTCAGTTGCAAGGGGGTGGTAGTGGCGGTACTGCCGATTACGGCGTGATTACTATTATTATTGTTATTATTCTGGCTCTGGTGATGGTGATGGTGGTGATGGTGATGGTGATGGTGGTGGGGGGTGAGCGCGTCGTGCGGATAGTAAGACGTTGATGATGGTGAGGTACTCACGACGTCCGGCGTGCTAGCTCCATCCGTGTGGCTGGTGCTGTCGGCGGTGCTTCTGGGTCCGCTGCCGTCCAGACCGTTACCTAGCTCGGGTGGCTTCGAGCTCTCTCGATCGTCGATCACGAGGTCGATCGGCATCTTGCCCTTCAAGCAGCTGATGTACCGATGGCAAAAGTTGTCGCACAGCTCGTGTACCTGAAACGTGAAAGAGAGAAACATTCGTTAGTTCGTTAGAGGAAGACTCGAGAACCAATTAGATGAGTTCTTCTCTCATTGGAGAACTATGGGTACCATTTTCCAAAAGATGCTTTTCAACGTTAGGTGGCTGATTAACCACGTCGCCGAAAATGATTAATAGCATAGATTCCGTCAAATGGATTCAATACAGAGTTTTATTGTGGTGTAAGGCGTAGAGAGGAAGAAGAGAGAGAGAGAGAGAGAGAGAGAGAGAGAAATAAAAAGTAAGAGACGCGATCAACAGCGAGCTCGAACGCGGCGTATCGATACACGAAGATGGAGGAGAAGGATGGTACGCGCATCTCGAGGTCGTGGAAGCGGTCTGGTAGCTGAAGAGAAACCGATGCAACGAATGTAGCAGTGCGAGAGAAAGGGAGAGAGAGGAGATCTGACCGGTGTCCAGTCGACCAGAATGTTATGTATGCAAATGAAGCCTGACAAGCCTATAGGATAGCCGGTCCTTCTCCGTCCCCCTTTCGACTCATCCTCCAACCCTCGCTCGTCCTACTCCCCGTCCCTCGACCCTTCCTCCTGCCTGATTCGCCTCCTTGATTTCGTTTAGAATAAACGTATTATATAAGCAAAAGCAAATAAAATTCGTTATCTTGTTATATGTAAATCGTCGGCGAGTCGAGATATTACGAAGCCTCGCAAACGTACACCCTCTCTTTCATCGTCTTCCGTTCCCGGGGCTACCTTGCATTACCTTACCCACCTCTATCGGTCTAGAGCTCACTTATAACACTCTTATTAAGCATTTATATATAATAGAGAAGACGGCCATCTTTGCCGTAGGCGGCACCGTCCAATGATGGCGTGCATCGAGAACACGAACGTAGGACAATGCACGTATTTATCATCCGTTAAGCGCATGCGAGAAGACTCGCAATCGAGTTTCCTCGACCGACCAAGAAACTCGGCGACGAACGATTTGCTCTTGATCGCTCGAAGCGAGAAAGGTAAATGAACATCGTCTATAGAGATAAATGCAGTTAGAAATTGACTTGGTGCTCGTGATAATCGACATTGCGAATAAACCACACCATGCAGTTTAATATCAAACGTTTTGCATAGTGGATAAGATTACGAGATTACTCGAGCCGTTTTCGCTTAAGCTCGCGAAAGATGACTCAATGATATTATTAGGGGCGATCAATAAGATCATTATATGTATTATGCAAAGTCACTACAAGACGACGATGTATTTCGCATCGATCGGCGAACATTCGTCACGCTCGTTTACCTCCCTTCAAAACTGAGAGGCCTCTCATCGGAACCGATAATGCGACAACCTCCGGTCCGTTGACCGCGCTTTTTCTATCGCGGCATCGCAACTTTTTTCCTGCGCTATTTGCCTCGATGTATCATCGCGACGCGGTAACACAATGCCTTCCTCGGGATGACTAAACTCTCTCTATAATGCGGGGATCTAAGGGCGGGTAGGCAAAGACGAAGGACTTCGAAGGACAGCGGCTATAATACCGGACTGGTTAGAATTTGATCCGCCGGGAGTCGAGTCGAACTGAACGACAATGCTTGGAAAAAAAAAAAAAAATAGCGAGAAAAAATACAGAAAGAATCTGCGTCCCTCTCTCACCTCACCTCTAACGCATCGAATCAATCCTTCGCTTTGATACCACTTCAATAACATTCTTTTCAAATTTTAGAAATGCGTTTCAATTTTGTCTCGTTTTGCGCCAACGATTAGCTTGGAAATAAATAATGAATAATAAATTTTGAGAGAGACAAGAAAATAAAATTAAATTAAAATATTTTTGAAATTACATTAATTTGAATAAATAAAAAAATGGACATTAATTACACTCGAAGGTATAATTGGAAGAACATCTCGATAGGAGATCGATAGCTGATGAATAACTCAACTATAACATAGAACATGATACGATCGCCTTGAAGAACGCGAATTTTTGCGTCTATCCTACCATTGAATCTCGTCATCCTATACGGTAGATGATGATCTCGGAGGGGACTGATACAAGATACAGGGAGGTCGTCCCCAGCGATATGACCGGACGCTCGATCGCTCGCATCTCCCTTTTCAAGATCGCTTTTGGCGGTTATCGAAACAGCAAAAGGACAATGTGGTTAGGTCCAATCTTTTCAGGGAGAGAATGTCGTCCGAGAATATCTCGTGGTGCGCGATACGACAAAGTGGCCCGTTATCTGGCGAACGAAGGCGAGCGAAACAAATTTCGGGCTGCAAACTCGCCCCGCGCCGTAATTGGACGTCGTACGAAAATAGTCCTCGGGATCTGAATATGCTACTTAATGTTTCAACACAAGTTAAATTACGATTCAATTTCGAATCGAGGGTTAGTATCGATCGAATTAAACTTTTAGTGAGGACGCGATGATCAAAGATTTAAACAGCTGCGATAATACTATTTCCATCGATGTTCTCGAGCGAAAACGGAAACGATAACCACTCGCATCGATGAGCGATTTTGCGTCTTCCGGTTGCTTCTTAAGTTATCGATCGCATGAATGAAACAGTCATCATCATCGCGTCTACATGATTGTTCGGAGAGAGTTATATTAATAGTATAGAATTTTATTATTAAATATATACAATAAGCGAGATGCAAAAATATTGCAAGAGATTCATTTAGTAATGGCTGTAATTCGAAATTATTTCTACTTCATAATTTAATAATTTTATCGTTTTCAAAAAAATGTTCCTTTTTATACGGATTTTATAAAATACTACTTAAAGCAGTTGCCTTCAATTTTTCTTTATGACAAATGCGCATGAGATTTTGGATCAAAATTTAGATCGCCAATAAATTATTATAGCAATTTTGGTTTTTTATTTTGTTCAAATTTTAATAATACAAAAAACTTATACATATATGATTAACACAATTATTTAAAAATAATAAATTACATACATGGATAGCATAAAAAAAATTTAGTTAATTAAAAAAAAACTTGTACACGATTATTCCAATAACTATATTTTGATTCTAGTTTTCCATTTAAAAGAATATGTAAACGATTCTCGCTTTTTCTCAGACGTCCCGTCATGGAAGGAATGAGAATACTCTGCGCACTGTGACATTATACGAACTTGAGAATCACGTATCTCAGTACGGTCTTTCATTCGGCCTCGAAATTGCTCGAAAATTTACGTAAATGAAGGAAAGAACGAGTAAACGTCTCCCAATCTTACATCCGCCTCTTCCTTCCTACCTCGCCTCTTCACGGACTCTCGGAAAGGCAAACGCCGAAGAATGGAACAGATCCAAGGTACATACGAGCGAGAGAGTAGAAAAGAAGGAACACGGGGAACCCCATTTACGGCACAATGGGCCTTTGAAGCCGAAGGTAATGAAGGTTTCGGGGTGTCTGTCTCGGTCTCCCTCTCTCGCGGTCCGATTCGCAACCTGACCACCCTTATGGCACGCACAGGATATCTGTATACCGGGTGTGCACGGTGAACGACGACTCTCGCTTCCTTCCCTTCCCGCCGCGGTATCGATGACGACGAGAAACCTGAGAATCTCCAACTTTTTTTCCAACTATCAGATTATATATAATCCTTTCTAATAAAAATCTCCGCGAATTCTACGTATCGAATAAACTTACGACGTTTCGTTATCTTTTGAATAAATCTACGAGATGTTTATTTACGCATGAAAATCTTGTTACGAGTCAGTTAAGATTTAATTCCCGTAGCGAACGTTTTAGACAAGATCCCGTAGTAAGAAACATCCAAAAATTCCTAAGGCACGTACGTATGCATGTTGGAACACAAGGATATTCCAGCAGAAGAGAGCGACGTGCGCTGGCATAGGCATAGGTTTAGAACCAGTTCCGTACGCGGCATGTTCACGGGCAGGAGGAGGTCGCCCGCGTGTTGTACCAGTACGAATCCCGTTGGTATGCACTCTGTACGCCATAATATCCCATAAGAAATTTACCGCTCTCTAACCGGTGTACAGGAGGCGGTTGTCCGGAGTTGTGCGATGGAAGAAGAGAAGAGGAGCATGCATGAGTAGGACGATAGAAAGGGAAAAAAAAGAGATGGCCGCGCCATCAGAAAATGCCGCGAAGACACAGAGAGAGGAGAGAGAGAGAGAGAGAGAGAAAGGAAAGGGCCTGACCGGACCTTCCTTCCGCGCACCGGGCCCGGCAAAACGTAATTATGCTAATACGCGATTGGTTCGAAAATGTTAAATGCACGAGGCACAGCACCGCGGGCTACCATGAGCCTGCCTCTATTGGTTCCCTCTCTCTCTCTCTCTCTCTCTATCTCACTTTCCGTTCTTCGTCTTCCTCTTTCTCTCCTCCACTTCGAGCACAGATATTTATGGAATCTTCTTCATCGCGCCCGCTGCATTCCGCTCCACTCGTTCGCGTCTCGTCTCGTCTTGTCTAGAAGAGGCCCCGGGGACCAGAAACGTTTCAATCTCCGTTACCATCGATGGCGTGCCAAGCTGCGTTTCGTCTCCGGACTTGGGGGTAGGGGTTCAACGCACGTGAGGAAGCCCGTTTTACACGTACTAGTAACCGAGTATCGAGTACTTTCGCGGCATTAGTATCGTTTCCAGCATTCGAAGAATACACCTATAGCAGCGTTATCTCTTGCAACGCGCGTTTACTAATTTCTTTAATCGTGTGCTTCCATTAACGAGGGCAAATTTAGAGGCACGGCTAACGAGTAATAAGTGTTATCGCGATAAACTGAAACGTCGCTGTAACTTGGAGCGAGCTCCAATTAGTAAATTCATTTGCCTCGATGCAGATAAGCCGACGCGAAAGCACATTCGCGTTTCGATGATTTATCCGCTAACTTAATACCGCTTTCATCCGTTCTAGGACGTGCAACCTCGCGAACATTTGTATAAAATTGCTACAAAATTTATATTCTATCCGATTCTATTTCATTAAAGCGTATTCCATTTGTATCCTAACGCCAAGATGGAACTTGAGCCAATTTTCCGTCGAGGATGAATATAGATCTTCATGAGATTAGTGCTATACCGACTTTGGTGCATCGAAGATACTCGAATTCGCCGCGGGTGGTGCATTATAATAATGCGATCGCCGTAAACAAGAAAAATTGCTATAAAATTGCATGCGATCGAACCAGACGAGTGAGAGAGCCGACCGACAGCGAAGCATCGCGAAGAGGTCTCGAGAGCGTGCGGCGCGGTGGCGGCGGCAGTGGCGGCCAATGGCTGCCGCCACGTCAGCTGCCATTTCGATGGAAATGCGATGGATGTCCGCTATTTTGTATGATAAAATATTGCCGCAAAAAATGTCTGGATAAACCAGATCAACCTCCGCATCTCGCGAGCGTAGTCCGCTTTGAAAGGAGAGAGCTATCGAAGACCTATCGAAAGATCCATGCGCGTTGCACCACCGAGAGCGAGAGAGCCCTATTAGCCTACCTCTCTCATCGACGTTATGAGAGAAAAAAGGAAATGCGCACATTTTCAAGAATCTCGTAAAACACAGCGCGCGGCAACCCATAAAGAGTGAAAGATTCCACAATGAAACCAACTCACGGCTCTTTCGTTCGCGTTGCCAATGAAAAGCCTACGGTCTCGGAATTTCCCTCGACAGATGTCTCACTTTCACCGTTTGCATGGCTGTATAATTCCATGTTATGCTGACTGACCGACTAGTAAATTATCGGCGCGTATTGTCATTTCGTTTCGCCAATCGGAAAGAAGGGGAGGTGTTGTAACGAATGAAAAAAAAGGAGAAAAAAAAACAAGAAATGAAACTACCGTTCCAAAGCAAACAACTGCGAACGAGGTAAAGCGTCCGTCGCCATCCGGCCGTTGGACAGCAAAATGACTCCACTTACATATAGAGTCGGTTCGCGTCGTAGTCTCGACGAATGCGCCGTAGATGTCGAGCTTTCACCGCAATTACGGAAAATTGCCCCCGCAGTTATAACAGTCGTTTTTCAGGTGTTAAAGGCAACTTATCGGCAAGCGGGCGCGGTAATCTCTTACAATAAGACCGATCGCGAGAATTTCCAATCGACCGTACACTATAGTTTTAAGTAGAGAACTGCTTTTTTGCATCAACAACACGTGATTTTCACACCACGTTTTAAACGGAAGAAAGTATAACAGTAATCCATATAAGCAGATAATAGGTTTCAGAATTGCACCACATATATTCAACTCTGATCAAAGATTAAGTAAATATATTATAATTTTTAAAAAAAGTAATGTTTTCTATATTAACATTTCCGTGTTAAAATATTAGTCGTATAAAATAAATTTAAATTTTAAACGTCCATTAATCAAAAGAAAAAAATAAAATTAGATAACGAAGAAATACGTGATTATACAGTAACGCATGACATACACATCAGTTGGATTGGTTATAACGTTATGAGCCTCATAATGCAGACGTGAAGGATACTCACCTTTTCGAGCTCGAGGAGGTGAAACCGGAGGACTTGAATCGCCTGAACCATCTGAAATGAGAAAAAAAAGAATTGAATAAAATACATTCGCCGAACGCGAGGCAGAAAAAAAGGCATTGGACGGTTCGAAGAGGCTAGGGAGAAGAGATGACGAAGGAAAGGCTGCAGGGATCGGGAAGAACGGGATAGAAGGAACATGAAGCAGACATGATTTAACCACACGCTGCTGTATCGTCAACGGCGCGGCGGCATCGGCAGTTCGGTAACAGAGCGACGGTCACGGTTCTCCAATGCGAATTCGATCTTTATTCTTTTTATTTTCGCGCCCATGCTTACATTTATCACTTCCGGTAAATATCACAGTCGCAATGGTTATTAACGGGAATTCATTATTATTGCATCTGCGTTCCGCTAATTGCGTATCTGAACCCGGTCATGCGGAATTCGCACAACGTACACACGACGATACTCGATATCGCGGGTAAACGACCACGGAGAGAGATACAAGAAGCTGGCATGTGGAACGTTCGTTAGTTGCCGATCGGCGACCCTTCTATTTCCTCGAGTTTTCGAAAGAAAGAAAAAGAAATAAAAAAATGATAAAAAAAATATTCCCGGAGAAAAATGTACCGCGACGTTTTCAATCGCACGATACGTACAACGTGTCTCTGTCGCTTAGAAAAATACCAGAATATAAAGTTCGATAAGCGAGCGGTGCCTGCCGACTGTGCGACATCGAAAAGTAATAATTGTTTTTTTTCCTTGTTTCTTCTTTTTTTTCTTTGAGATGAGTCCGCGGTATCGAAAACGTGTCCTCAGAAGGATCGTCGGTATAATTTTCCGATACGCTATTAACGTTTAAGGCCACCCGAGATCCTCCGACGCAATCTCTACGCAAAGAGGAGGGTCGTACGTTGCGGCGACGTTGTCCCCCCCCCCCTCTCTTTCTCTCTCTCTCTCTCGGGGACAGCAGAAGCGGCGATTCAATTAGGCAAAGCGGCAATCTTAATTGTTAATTAACATTATATTTATGCAATTATGGCCCATTATGATTCTGCGCGGCCGATAACGAAGCGGTCGCGATGAGTGCTCCCTGAGATAGTGGACTCATCCGAGGCCTACCTACCATCTCCTGTCTCCTCGTCATTCTTTCGCCATGGAAGGATACGCTCTAAGCGAGGCAGGTATAACGCCGGGTCTGTAACTACCACGAACAACAACCGGACACGAGATATCGTCTTGGCAAAGTGCATTTCAGCGCTTGGTATATAGAGAAAATAAAATTAAATTGGAGGTAAATAGAGAAAAAAAGTTTCGCGTATATAATAAAACGAATGATTATGGGACCCGTGTTTTTACTCAAAAATTTATTTTTATACCGTTTCCCTATCAATACTTGGCTGATACCGAGGGAAGAAAAAACAGTGATGTTAAAAAACGAAAAAAAAAAATGATCCGTTTATTGAAACACAGTTACTAAGCATCTACATATGCAAAAAATATTACAAGTAACCCTATTCTGAAGCTCAGATTTATTCGATATCAAAATTACCAAATGACGGTGAAGAATCGAAATTGTCAATAGAAGAAACAATCATTCGCGTTGTACCCTGGACGACGGATCGTCAGCGTCAAAAGAATATGTATCGGGTCTTCGACACTTCAGGGTTCTTCCTCGTCGACGAACGGACAGCGAGGAAGAAAGGGGAAAGGGCAAGAGCAGATAAGAAGAGAAACAAGAACGCGATGAGGTGGAGAGAGGGGGGGGGGAGGAAGAAAGAAGACAGAGCGGGAAAGAAAAAGCAAAGATGGTATCGGTCCAGTAACGAACACACAACACAGAACACCCGGGTGCTTCTTCGCGAGATGGTGCGAGAAGACGATTCGCCACGATGTGTTTCTCGTCTCTCTCCTCGCCTCCGATACGTTATACACAATGTGTTCTCTATATCCGACGGTTTTGTTGCTTCCCCCGACCAATAACGACGTAGTTACCAAGACGTAGCGTGAGCTCTCGTGTATACTCGTCGTTAACCGATGGTGCGAGAACAGCACTGCGAATATCCTTCGTTCATAACACACAAACTTGCAAAATTTATGTGAAATAATTCATCTTTAAAGATAAAAACTAAGAAATATATGAATTTGAAATGTGAGCCAAATATAAAATTATAAGCCCGTCATAAATACTTGATCGTGACAAGTTATTTCGGTTGCGATTCTACGTTTTCTCGTAATAGTTACGCAAGAAAATTTATAATTTCGTCGAGATATAAATAATATATTCACTGTCTTTTCGGTATGTAGACCTTCCACAACAGTACGCTTGTCTGTATCTCTAACTATCGCGAATGAAGCTTCTCGTGATGTCTAGTCCAGGCCACGTCACTCTCGTCACTCACTCTCTTTTTCTCTCTTATATTCTCCTCGTCGGCTCTCTTGCTCCGCTTGCGATCTTTCGGCTCGGGAGGTTTTGCCACGATCGCTCATCACGTGTTATTAATTAGGCTTGCGAGCGGCCAAGTATCTCTCGGGCAGGGGAGGCAGAAGGCCCGAGTCGGAGGAGGAAGAGGCGCAGAGGCAGAAGAAAAACTGAGTAACACACGAAGAAACGGGGAGATGGTGTTATTTATAAGCCGACAGGGACGACGCAGTCGGAAGCAACGCCCGACAACGAAGGGTGCCCCCACTTTGAATCTCTCTCGCTCTCTCTCTCTTTCGTTCCTTCGCGTCACCGTGTGTATGTGGCTTCTTTTCCCCGGTTGCTTCCACTCGAGCGTCATTACACCGTGACGCGTGATGCATGCCGCACCGACGAATGCGTGATGTATGCGCGAAATGCGCGATGCACATGTACGAAAGTGTAAATGAGAACGCTGCGTTGAGGTTTCGCACCTCGCGGATGCTGCACTCCAAACATCTGGTAAGAGCTCACGGATATTTCTAAGTGAACATCAAAAATGTTCAATTTGTTCATTTAAAATATAAAAAAATCAAACAATTTTATCGATAACAAATTCAATTACAAAATCATACCATTATACCATTTCATACCATTTTATGGACTAATACGAAAATGTCAGTTCTATTAAAAAAAAAAAAAACTATTAAAGTATAATTAAAAAAAAAATGTTTAATCCATTACAGCATAAGGAGGTTGATAGAATGTCAATAATAAAATTATCAAGAAGCATGTGTCTTCGTTTGGTTCTTGCGAATAATGAAGAATGTATGTGCGCTTGTCGCCAGAGTTCCCAATTAATATATGCCATTCTTTAGATTGACAAAATTAACTGGATACTGTCAGTGACGTAAATGCAGGCATGCACCACTGCCCCACTTTTGTACCAATCGATTCCATTATACGTGCATCCATATATTAAATAACGTATTGCCGACGTTCTTTTATAATTGCAACGTATACACATAACTGTCATTATTAATATAAATGTAAATTTTGAGATTAAAGTGAGTGTATCAAGATTAAAAAATAATAAATAAAAAAATTTATGCGGCAGGTCAATCCGTTCCGTGATGCGGTTCGTTAAAGCACCACGATTAGCATCTTATAATTGATTGCAAACGATTTTTGAGGAAATTAAATTCGATCTCGGCTGCTCGGTATAAATCTTCGCGCGTAATATACCGGTCGTTTTCAACACTTCCAACAAAGTATGGTCAAGTCGTGATACGACCTTGATGAGATCGTTATATCGCGCAGTCAGGTCGGTACCCGCATAGGTGGACCTTGTGCCAGGCAGATGGGCTCGTATACAGCTCATATTAATTAGTCCGCATACGCGCGCGACTGCGGAAAAAGGAACGAGATGGCGACCGACGAGCGAAAGTGAGACTGTCCGAGAGATCATCAGATAGAGAGAGAAAGAGAGAAGACAAACGAGAGTGAATGGTCGACTATGCGCGAGGGCCGGGAATTCGCTTGCGCGGAAAAGAATTCATAAAATCGTAATGCATATGGATAAATGCAGCCACGTGTTGACGGGAGAGGCATCGTTGTCGTTTCGAAAAACCTAATTAATTTGCGCATCTTCTACGAGAGTGCTGTTCCTATTGCTTACGAAACCATGCGGAATGAAATCAAACGCACAGGGAAAAGAAAGTTTGATCGAAGGAAGCGAAAAAATGGGAAACCCAATCAGTTATGCAGTACATCTCGAAGCGATTCTGCGTTCAGACGCTATTCAGATAGAAATAGAACTCGTGGCCACACTGACATAAGAGAAACAAAACAAGTGCAAAATAATTTTTTCAATTCTCTATAAAAACAAGTAATTCCATTATAGTTCCAATAACCTTGAAGGCGACTAAAATTGTTAATAAAATCGCCTCAATCCCGAGAAAATATACGCTAATTTCACGTCAAGTGCATAAACGGTACCTCGCGAAACGGCATGAGATTGCGATTAACAATCGATTAACATTACGATTAACATTGAAATGATTTTAATCGAATTCAGTCACACGATTCAAAAGATGCGAGTCAAGTGAAATAAAATCACAGGTGAGCAAAGCAACGCGCCGCGCGAGTACGACATAAACCACAAATTATTAGTTCTCAGGTGACACAAGGATCGACTGAAGATCGATCGACACGCGCCAAGTCCGCCGTAATATCGAGCGAAAACAGATTGGCGAAACGTAAATTGCATCATATGGATACGAGAATTGTCACGTTCTGAACCTGTATACGCGGGCAACTCTAATGAATGGCTGTTAATTGTATCAATTATTAACGAGGGACATCGCACGGACGCCGCGACGACTCTTATCGATGTCCAATGATTTACGAGGTAAGCGTTCTCTTCCCCAGATTATACTCGACCCACTCTCTCTCTCTCACTTCTCTCTTCTCCGACTCGTCGAACGAGAGTTTCGCGCCAATTATAACCGTGCTCTCAGAGATTACGTCCTGATCACTTTATTATCGCTTTAGCTACGGCGTTACATTTATATAATAGAAAAAAAATCGTGTCGACAACCATTATCATTGACAACATCGCCTTGTCGACCCACGACAATTAATTTCCAATCTGACAATATGATACAATAATGCTCTGTAACGATCTAACTTATTCGTGTACGATTTATACAAACGGTGCTTATCACGTGTATCTTTTCCTTCAAATTAATATAGCTCATTCATAAAATGAGAATATTGATATTAAATGATAAATTCGATCGTCCACGAGAAAGAAATTACACGTAGTAAATGTTCTGTCAAAAATGTATAAAAATTTATATTTCGGCGAAAGAGGAAGGTCCATAAAAGATATCTTCTCTCCGTTCGATGTGTACATGAGCAGAAAGGTGAACCGGCGATATACGGTAGTCGAGAGCGCTATGCAAGCAAGGGACGGTTTATCTACGACCTGGTCGCACGCTCAAAACGCGCCAAGATACTCGAAGCGACAATATTTAAACATTGTTAAATCGTGTGGTACTTGTCAACGGCAAACACACCGCGCCTACTTGTATTCCGGTAGTTGGCCACGCGTTGTTTTCTCAATTATCGATACCGCCAACATTGTTTTATACAAATCCGTAGCGGAACAAATGTACTTGAATTTTGCAAAAGAATGTATAGGCTCGTAGGTTACGAAAGCTTTCTAAATGGACGAAAGAAGAAAAATAAAAAAATGTAAATTTTATTATACACGATAAATTAATTTTCTTAAAAACTGACACTGAATCGATGCTGAATATGTCGTAACATATTTTTTACTTATAGTATAATACAATCGAGAAAGCGAGATCTTCCAGGAAGTTGCGTAATTTCATTCTATTTTAGAAAAGCTTAAGTCTAATTACATACGCTGATGTTATAAAATCTCTATTGATCTTATAAATAAGATAAAAAAATGAAACGTGATAAACAAACGTTGCTTTTGTTATTCTTATCAATGATATAAATCTACTACAACGAATAAGTCGAACAAAGTCGTTCAAAGTATTAATAGGAGTAACATTGATAGCCGATCAGGACGACTTCACAGGACGTTTATGTGGAGCGCAAGAGAACTTGAGGCATCCCGCACGTGCACGTAACGCGATATTAAGATGATAGTACGTCCTGGCACGGGCCATCAAAACGGCGGACTACCGTCTTAATAGCCGGAGATTTATAGTCCCGGCGACGGCGCAAAGTCACGGGGTTCCAAAGAGTGAGAGAGAGAGAGAGAGAGAGAGAGAGAGAGAGAGAGAGAGAGAGAGAGAGAGAGGAAGAGGGAGGAGGTCTAGTCCGCCGTAATATAACCCAACCCAAAGTCCCGTATAGAAAGAAGGCCTGTGGTGTATGTATATATAAGGGCGCGTGTGGCAAAGAAGAAACCACGAAACGAGCCGAGGAACCACTACGGGCGCCCGGATAAACGGAGGAAACGAAGAAAAACGAAGAAAAGGTGCGTCGCGTGATTCCTCGGCCGCTGACTCCGGCCTCCGTTCGTCGACGGCTATGAGACGAGAAAATCGAACGTAGCCGAAAACATCTCGCGGTAAATAATATTCAGAATCAAGAGCAAAACAACAATCTAATCGTCTATATTATTTCAATAATTCTTTTACTCGTACTAATAATCGAAATATAGTTAAATCAATTATATTTTTTAAAAATTGGAATATTTACTCTTTCTTATCTTTTTCATATCTTAATCGCAGTAATCGTAAGTAACAAAAATTTACGCGTCGTCGATGCGTCGTCAGAAAGACACGCACGCGAAAGCTTCGTCCGACTTTAACTGCACCTGCATTTTTGCGAATATTTTTGGCAACATTAATGTCTTAACGAGCGGCACAACGAGCTCGAGAGAAGCCTCTTCCCGGTTCTTTTCTTTTTTTGTTTTTTTGTTTTGCGTCGTTTCCACGCAGAGGCGACATAAACCCGTGAGTAAAACATGCTCCACGGAAGGCACTGGCGCAGCATGAAACGTCCTCATGGACGACTAAAGCGCCTCGCTCGCTCGGAAATTATTTTATCGTCCTTAATCGTCGCCCGATCGACCCGTACAGATCGCTTATCCTTCGTTAGTCCCGCGTGTCTCTCATTCCCTTGTCAAATAATCACCGAACGAAATGTACGTATGTATCATCCACGCCGTTTCGCCATACTTGAGAAATCCATTCGACGATATTCGTCGGACACAATGTGTCGTTTTTGCCTGGTGTTATGCACCGTCGACGCCACCGCTAATTACCGCCCGCCATGAGAATTATAAAATCAATTTCTACCACGAGATATGCCGTATAAATAAAACATTTCCGGCCTTTACAACCAGCAGCCTTAACGAGCTCGCCAACTTCTCGAGCAGCAACCAGGCGAGTGTGCGAGTAGCGGCAAACTGTTTAAAGTGTTTCGGTATATTCGGGCACGTGCTTGATACGAATCCGCGTATGTTTGTCCGCTCTTATCGAATATCCAATGCACAGATATGAACGTCAAAGTTTAATCAGTTCGAATATTGATATGTAATGACCCATGCCGATATCGCAGCAAGCGAGTCACGCGCGTGCACAAGCTCACGATCTCTCTCTCTCTCTCTCTCTCTCTCTCTCTCTCTCTCTCGCGCGCTTTCTAACGAACTTTATTCGAGATTCCGCGCCACGCTACGCCACTCCACACGCTCGCTTGCAGATGCTTAATTAATTCGTAGCCGCGATTCAACGTACCGAATTTATTAGACGACACGCGATTCTATCTCGCGGTCCGATGATGACGTGTGCACTGCGGCTTGCTTAAATATTTGACATACTCGAGCGACCGATAATCGATGCCCAATACTTGTCGTTCGAGTGATCGAATATGTGCTTTACTCCGTATCTTCGAATTTTAATCCTCCCGCTTTTAAAGCGAATAATATCTGTCATCAGTGCTAATATTGAATATTTAATCGAGTTGAAGAAAGTCGAAAAAAAAAGTAATTTTTATAGAGCAATAATATATTATCCTACGTTTAGTAGTAAACGCGTAAATCCAATTATTAACCTTCTGTCTACACTATTTACCATATCTTTTTTCTTTGAAATAGTATATCAGGATAAACAACGGTGTCTATCGTCTAAAAAACGATTGGACATTTAGAAAACAGGCCTGATACATTGTCGGGCCTCACTTCGAGTATGACCTTGAACCAAGACATTTCATAAAACTACTTTGAAGAAAACTATTTGAAATGATTGCTCTTTGAATTAATTATTCAGTAATCTGAAAAACTTGATTTTCAGATTATTGAATAATTCAACTTTTTGAACAGCCAATTCATAAATTATGTTTTTTTTTTGTAATTTGGAATATAAACTTTTAAGTATACAAGTATTTTTCCTTAAGTTATTTTTGTTTCAAAGTTATAAATTTTTCTATGAAAACGTGCATTTCTTGTCAGCTATAACTAGTTATACCCAATTTTGTCTAAATTAACAATCATATAAATACTTTCTAGAGATCATTAAGTATATGTAAGAATCGCTAAAGAATTTTTTTTATACTTGTAAAAGTAATAAAAACGAATTCTAACGCAAACTACTCAGTCATACAAAAAGTGCTTAAAAGTAACGTGTAGACAGAGGATTAAAATCATATTTCATCGAAATTCGTAGTAGCCTATTTACTTGTGCTATTCTCAATAGAAGATATATAAATATATTTTAGCATACCCGATAAAAGGCAGGTAACTCCGCAGGTCTAGCTTAACGTTGACCAGATTAATTCGCTGTGATTTGATAATAATTGTATGAGGAAAAATCATAGTTAAAAAGCCGCGACTTGGCCGCATCGTTTGTCGAAAGGCTCACCGTACATAAAGGACCACCGGAGTGGCTACGCATTTCGGCAGTCCTTCTGTTACATTATACTTTACACATTCGCCATGGTTCTCTCTTTCCGCCCTCGACCCTGTCCGAGCAGTGGTTTCCCTTTCGAGTTGGAGAAGTCTCTGCGGGGCACTCGAACCCCCGCTCTCTACCACCTTACCGCTATGCTCAGGCCCTTTATTCCTAATTCACAAACCGTTGCGGCAAAAAAGAGCGTTACGGCGCCCAAGGATATAATATTGCCACCAGCGTGAGACGGTCCTAGCGTGGGCGGAAGAAGCCCGGCGAGTACGCGCATACGTTCCTGAACCTCGGCGCGCGGAGACCAGATAAATATCTCTTTTTGTCCATCAGTCGGAAGGCACGCCTGTTTCTCGACTTCTCGGGCTACACGAAGCGAAGATAAGAGCAACATATTTCTGCCGGGGCGAAGTAAAAAACCGAATACGTTCCGGCGGTGTGTTTATCAGCGCCATGCTTGACCGAAGAGGAGAAAGGGAGAGATGAAACGTCTCAGGAAAATACTGATGTCCGGCCAAAGACAGAGAAAGAGAAAGAGAGAGAGAGAGAGAGAGAGAGAAACTTGAGGAATGCGTGATATTCACAAAATACTCGCGCACATCCAAAATGCAGAGGCAAGTAAGCAGTATGCCCGCGACCGCGCGTTGCCAAGTCACACAATGCACGTATAATACACGCGGTCGTAAAACGTTAACTATGCGATTACAATCGCTTCTTTCAACGCCGCAGCAAGAGTCGTTAGAGCTAGCGCTGAAAGGTTTCAACGCACGCGGGATCCGGGTATTAAATAATGAACAGCACCGTCGGTGATTCAATCAACGGATACGGGTTTCCCTTGACGTCCTACGTACAGAAATTACGCGAAAGTCGCGCTGATTACGGACGGCGATCCTTTGGTATCGATTGCCGTAGAGCAATCGCGGCGGACGCGAGATGACGCAGATTGCAACAAAATTACAGATAATATTGCCCGCAGCGAGACCGAGCCTTGAGAACACGCGCACTAATCGCGTGTTATAGACACGACACACGCATATGACAAGAAGGATACTAAAGGTATCGCTTGTATCGATTCTCCTTCCATCATACATTTACATCGCATATTTTCTTGACTTTTCGTTATTACAATTTATATCATAAGTCAAAGTACATTCTCTGTGATTTTATTTAAGCCTCTACCAAACACGCAATGAAATAACGTGACTATAAACCTACACGAAACCATGTAACTCTATTAATAATAATACATGAATAAAGTTTTACAAAGAATCATTTGTCTATTATTTATGCCTTTTTTTCATCCGATCAGAAGTTTATTGATTAATGAGTTTCCAGAATTTTTTTATCAGAAAACATTTTGGACTTTGAAATATACGATGCAATTCATGTAACATATGCACAACGGTTCAAAAAATTTCTACACGATCAAAAATAAAAAAAAAGTTTGGATGCAAATAAATGTAAAATAAATTTGACGCAATATGTAAAAACGTCGTGTAATTTATCGTGCTCGCTGAACAACAGTGCTTCAATGAATGATTTAGATTGCGAGAAATTTAAAAAAAAAAGAAAGAAAAATATATTTTGATATTCGTAACGAAACACGTTGACGCAGTACGGCTTGAAATTAATCTCACGATAAGAAAACATTTCGCCTCGATATCAGAATCGTATCTATTATCCAAAGCAGATTTGACACTGCCGTGGACTTTCCCGGAGATTGCGAAATGAAATCTTTACTAACAACGTCCGGGTTACCGCGTTGCGCAAGAAACGACGATTCATAGTACACACATACGTACACACAATTGATATCTGAAAAATTGGTAATCGAGTTAATGTCGCTTCTCACCACGCTTGCACCGCGCTGCACAAGTAAATCACGAAGGCGAGGTCCAACGTTCGGCCAGAAAGTAGAATGCCCGTGCAATAATAATTATTCTCCAGACGCGCGCACGCGCGCACACAGGACCGGCAATTAGCATCTCGTTGGCTCATTTCTGGCTTATGCTAATGAGAATATTATTTAAACACGTGTACGAGAAGGGTTGACTCTCTTCCTCTTTCTCCCTCGTCTCGTACTGTCTGCGTTTCTCTCGCGGTGACTACAGAGTCAACTTCCTCTTGCCCTCGCGTCTATACAGTTTAGTGGTCCGTCGCTTCGCGTTGCTCGCTTTACCGCTTTCCGTTGCGCGAAACACGCTGCGTCTCGCCGCATCTTTCTTCCCCGATTCCGTTTACGACGCGCACTAAGAAGCCGTTCTGTCCGCCCACGTGGTGTCTCCTCGCTCTCGCGCGCGCGCGCGCGCGCGCGCGCGTGGTTTCCCTCTTTAGCACCATCAGGAAATTCCCCGCGATTTACAGGAACGCGCGCACAAAACAGTCTGAGAATGTGCCGCACCCTCGCCAACGTTTGAAATCGCTCGAAGAGACCGTCGTGAATTAAATTTTTTAACAATTTTTTGCATTATATTACACGTTTGCATTATATTGTCCGTACACGTTGTTACAGCTCAAAAAATTAAAATTGACAAAGAATAAAAAACTATCTGAAAGAATCATCGTTTCTTTTGTATTAACATTTGGCCAACCATCAATTATAATTTGTACAGTACTAACGGCAAACGGTCCAAGTGAAATTCCGTTTTACTTTGATTCCGTTTTCCTATTCGCATTGATTTCGCACAGCACAATAGTGATCACCGACTGGGCCGAATTTGCTGCACTTGAAGCACTTTCACGCTCACTCAGGCGTGCGTAATGGAACGATGCTAGAGAACAGAACCAACTATCTCTTTACTGCGCTACTGACCGCTAACAACCAGCGAAGAAAACCGTAGGGTCTCGCCATACTCGGCTCGGAAAGCAATCTCACTCGGTGACTTTTCCGTTCTGCGAAATTATCGGCAAAAAGCTCCGCTCGATTGGTGTAGGGCGCAAAAGGGGGATCTTTGTCTCGGAGATGGAGAACGCGGTAGAAGAAAGACGGCCGGAGGATGAGCGGGAGAAAAGAACTCTCCGAAGCTCGAGAGAGTCGAGGAGGAAGAGAACATAGAGGGGGTCGAAAGGACGCGAAAGGCGGCGGAAGGAAGAGAGAAAGAGGGTGAAGTAGACGAAGCAAAAAGCGCCAACGTTACGTGCCTCTTCTTTACGATAGAAGCTCATTGCTCGTAGATTGCGATTTGCCACGGACGTAATGAAGCCACGCCACCTTCCGCCGGCCTCTCTACGGCAACCGGTAAACAACTACGTGTACGGTGACTACAGCGGCGCGGCGGTGCAACGACGAATGCACTAGCCCCGAGGAGAGACTTCTCTAGCTTCTCTATCGCGACAACCTGGCCAATAGTGGTAGACGATTCAAAAATTTTTATCCGCCGAGTTCATTTAACTCCCTCAATTTACTACCCGTAACATCTGCCAAGGGCGGCTTTTTGCAAATGCACGCCGCGTCGGGGATAGGCGAGAGCAATGCGCGCGTGAAAGACAACGACCGCAAACGTCGATGGTACTTCCGACCTCGTGGCGCAAAAATCAAGACATAAATCATCGACGAAACTTATTTTTACGTGATTTATACTTGAACCAAAAGTTATAGTAATAATCTAAAAAGGTTTCTAAAGATTTTTAAAACCTGATATAATAATTATTATAACCATTTCCTCATTATTATTATTATTTTTTCTTTTCTCACCTTGTGTATTAGTATTGCAAATGAGTAAACAAAATAATTTTGTCATTATCTAGGTTTCTACATCTATGCTAATATTTTTAAATAAGGTCAGTCGACAGTTGTGACAATGGCAGCCGCAGAAGCAAGGTGTCGCCTGGCCCGAATATTTGTGACTTGATACGGTCGTGACAAGCCAGGTAACGGACGTGACGTTTCGAAAAATTGTGGGCAACAGTGCGAGAACAGGGTCAACGGAATACATTTCTCGTCACCATTCTATTTTTTTTCTTCTATGTAAAAAATCAAAACAAACGCAACAACAATTTGGCATTAGCTCAACATGTTGATTTTGAGAAATGTAATACTCGTATATGTTTAAATAAAAACTATCAATGGAGAAAAAAGCCGAAAACATTTTCACCAAAATAATGACGATAAAAAGTACGATCTCCACAAATGGCCTCAATAAAAATATACTTTTTTCGAATGTATTTTCGTTAAATAAAAATATATGATTCTGAAAGACAAATAAAATGTGAAAAATATTTAATTCTGGATGTATATTGATTTAGACACATAAATGATAGCTAGAAATTTTCTATTAAAGTCAGAAATCATTAATACAGTTATTAAATTTTTCGTATATACAGTTTTGTAACATTATTTAAATATTTTTTACCATATTTATATTAAATTCTTGTTAACTATCTATAATCCAATTTTGATTATGTTCTAAACTATGCATATAGTATTATATAAAACTGTACAGTGTTTTTAATTTATTTTAAATATATTAAGTTTTATTTATAATATATTTATATTAGTTATACGTATATCTCAAAGCTAAAAAAATTATTTTTTAAAATAAGAATAAAAATGCTAAATCTTTTGTACATAAATAAAGTCTGAGAAAAAATAACAACTCTAAAGTCGTCAAAATGTCTTTTCAATGTGATTTCAACATTCTTTGAAAAATTTTACAGAGCATAATAAAGGCAAGAAATACAACGATTCCTCGAGGAATCCCTGATGGCGAATCGATCTTACGTAAATTGTCCTAATTATCACCACCGCGTGTACACGTTTCTACAAAAAAAAAAAAAAAAAAAAAAAAACACTCGGAATTATTAAAAAAAAATCCATTCCACTCACTTATCTCGATCGGAAAGCATCGATCGGAGATGAAGGATTGCCTAAAATATCTCTTCCTCCGCATCCTGTCAAAGTTTTGAATCAAATAGTCACTCGCTTGCCGAGGAAAACAATACTGTACAATACACCTACATATTATTTACATCTTTAATTACTGTTTCATTATACCTAAATATATCATTGACCTTCTACTATGAACCGTTACCCACGAACCGTTGTATACCATGCTGAATACAATGATTTATTCAGCAAGTGATGAAAGTATTTATGCATTAATTTCTATATTGAATCTATTAATAAAAGAAAGATTGGGAGTGATTGCAGATCGTTTCAATTGCGTTTAAAAAGATAACGGAAAAATGCAGCATGTGGTGGTTTGTTCTGGGCAGTAGGACACGCTGTTTTATCGTCCAGAAAACAAATGTATCCGCCCTTGTGAAACTCCAAATCCGTGTTCCGACCGGAATAACGACGGATGGAAGCGCACAACGATAACGCTCCGTTAATTATTCCACTCGCTGGGAGAAAAAAAGTGTGGAAACCTAGCGCGTGGTAACCTTACTTCCTGGCTCGTTATTTCGTCGTTGAAGTCGGCCGACCGTATTTGGGTATCTCGACGGACGATCGCTCGATGAAATTGAGCGATTAGATATGCGCCGGAGTCGTCAGGGAAGACGAAACGCAACTACGAGATTTCTTGCTATTTACACGCCGCTAAATCGAATAACGCGATTTGCGCTCCTTTTACTCAAAATATCCTCTTCTTTAATTGCTCCCGTAATTAATCGTAAATGTTTCAGTGACGATGAGAAGCGACCGAGCCGTGTTTCGTGTATGAATTCAAACGAATTTTGCAACCATCTCCGAGACATTGAGCGTACAAATGAGTTTTGAAAATGAACGATTAAAAATATTTGACGCATCTAGAGTCGGACGACGTTATATGCCACAGATAAGCGATATCGAGAAACACGTCTCGGATGCCTCGCTCCATCACACCTACTAACGAATAAATAAGGAAATACTCACCAGCGAGTCCACCTCCGGATCCGCAATGTAGTACGGCTTCTCTTGTCTGATCTGTAACACACAGACACACATATAAGAGCGTTAATAATTGGATCCAGTGTAATTGTGGTATTAAAGCTACATGGACGATCGTATCATCTCTATACATACATATACTCGTATGTATAGAAATGCACACATGAGCACAAGCAAGCCTCACGCCACACCTTCCGGCTCCCTCTTCATCTTCCATACCTCTTTTCTTTAAGCGATTTCCTTCGCGTGCCTTCCTCTTAATTGGACCCCCACTGTTCAATTCGTACGTACAGAAACGGAAACGCGTCGGGGAACGCGATGGAATCCCGGCGGCAAATTGAGAAAGCAGATAGCGATAGAGGAAGCGGACAAGAGGTAAGATTCTCAGGCATTTTCATGGCGCCGCGTGCAGCGCACCGATCAGAATGGAAACAAAACTACTTTCGTGTTTAGTGATGAAAGAAGGCAGAAAGAATCGCACGACTAATTTCATGAGCTAGCAGCGCTAACACATCTTATAAAGTCCATAGGACAGGCGAGTTATGCTTTTCGTCGCTAGATCGAATGATCAGATTAGATCTTGTCTCTCTCTCTCTCTCTCTCTCTCTCTATATATATATATATATGCCCCCCCCCCCATTCGGTGGACGAATTATGTTGATCACTAACAAACCGCGCTATGTAAGTAGTCAAAATAAATTAAAGAGATAAAAAAATACAAATTTTTTTTATTTGGTTTCCGCTGATATATTTCATATATTTCATTTTTACTTAATAAAAGATTAACGCAAGGTTCACCTGTAAGTTATTGTAACGTCATTATTTGTTACATGCGGTCGAATACATTGACAGTTTCGAAGAGACACGACGAGACTTTTCAGACAGATTGAATGACTTCTTCTCTTACAGAGAGCGTCAAAAGTGTCCAAAGAGTCAAGAAATGTGAGATTTAGTCAGAAGCGTCGCTCTTCTATGAGAGAAAAAGGTCGGATAATGAAATATTGTCCGCACGCACGAATTCCCAGGCAAGAGTACGTATTCATGAGCCGGAATTCTGAATGGAAGTTCTCGAGCTCTCCCGTTTCAGTGTATAGATAATGAAGGCGTCTTATGCGACAAAAATACTGTCAACTGTTCGTAGGGGAGATAGGGAGGAGGGTTAGTTCTTACGCGGCCCTGTCATCGCGCTTTTTCGACTATCTCCGAGAGAGAGAGAGAGAGAGAGAGAGAGAGAGAGAGAGAGAGAGAGAGAGCAAACGAGAGCAGTCGAGTAGCGCCATGCAGGTAAGCAAAATTACAAATTGTAAACAGCCTATTCTGTTTTCTGCGAGTCTTTTTCTTTTCTCTTGCTTTTAGATCTTTGCACAGAGTGTTTCCTGAAACGATGTAGTTGTTCATACGCCGACACGTAGGGCTGATGCATCCGTTAAAAAGACAATGAGTGAAATGAAAAGATTCACAGGATGTGAAAGAAAGCAACAGGACTTGAAAAATGAATCAGCGTTTAATTCTACAATAGTTGGGCAATATATTCCGTTCAACTTACAAAGAAATTCGTTTGTACAACAATACAAGGAATAACTCATTACGATATTGAAACAGTGATAATGCGATGTACGCTTCCGTAGAAGGAAAAAGCGCGGTATCATCGCACGATGATGGCGGAGGAAATCGACCGTTCGTGCGAGGATATTCGATGAGAAAACAAACATCGATAGATGCGTATAGAAACGTCAGCATTTGCTGGCTGTCAGGCGCATAACTCAGCGCGCGCGCGCGCGCGCGGCGGAGGCGGTAAAAATATTGTGCGATAATATTTAGAGAATGCTCTCGTTCCGGCACGCGGGGTGTCTGTTCGGGGCAACCTCGTGTGCACGTACGAACAACACATGGAGGAAAATACATACGCACACGTATCGCGCGTACGTGGTGTGCGCCGATCCTGCCGAGAGATATACGAAGCAGCTGCTTTGGAGGCTGCTGCTGTTGCTGCTCTCTTGCCTCTGCTATTGCTGCCGCCCCCTCGAACCCTTCGTAAAACCCTTCCCTTCTGAGCAGTTGGAGAATTCTAAGCAGACTAGAATACGTGACACAAGCGAAAAGTTTCTAATTTTTCTTATTTTTCTCATTTCTTTTCGTTTATTTTTCAACATATTAAATAGATGGTATTGTATGACATTAGTAAACTTCAAAAAATGAGTCTTTATTTAATGTTCATAATTACGAATACATTAATACTTGTTTTATGCAAATCATAATAAACAAAAATAAAGACAAATAAATAATAAATTTCAATATTGTCTTTACTGTTTCAATGTTTTTCTCGCACATCTTACAATAATATCATAATTTTTTAATAATTACAAAAATACCGCTACATTTTACATTTATCTTATATTAGAAAAGCTTCCTAAAGCTAAAATAAAGAACTTTCACTTCTTTTGACTTTCTCAAATAATGCAATTCAATTCAATTTGAGTTCTCTAACAAAAGGACAAAATAAAAGGATAAGATTTATTTCAAACGCGGACCACAGAAAACATTTGGTTTTCCTTAAACAGACTAATGATTGATTTATCCCTTGTCCGTTAAAAGTAAATTTTCACATAAATCAGTATTTCTAAAAAATCTACGCATACTACTGTTAGATCGTATGCAACACTTTGTGCATGCAAAAATAACGATTTTTGTTGTTTGTAAATGGCGGTAACCATCCAAAGAAAAAAAGAATTTTGCACAATAATACGAATAGTCCATTCGTCCTATCTTCCTCAAGCTTTGCAAATATAAATCTTTTACATGTCTTCACTCTAACTACTCAGGCAAGAAGAATATTTTACAATCTCAAACAGACTTTTCAAAATTAGAAACATGCGTGACAGAAAATTCATTTCTTAAATGCTCACTTTTAAAATGACCTTTCTGACACGATTGTGTACTCAAGTATTTAATACATCAAGGTAATTAAATACCGAATACAATTCGATATTTAAATTAATGAGAATTAATGAATGATACCAAGTGATACGAATAACTGCACGGCACGTATTTTTGTAAACGACATGACACGACAGACGACAGACTGCCGAGTCGCGAGAAGGAGAACCGGCACAGCGCGTGATACCGCGTGATCGCTATCGCATGGTAGCACACGTCAAAACGGGGAGATATTTACGCTAGAACGCGATAATTGCGAAATTGTAACATGGTAAGACTGCCGGCGATAGTCATGTAGCTCGTAACAACAGGATTAAACGTGTATACACACTCCTGATGTAGAAACAATTAAAAGAGAAAAATATAAAACGTATCAAAATAAATATTTTCCTTGGCTACAAATTTTTTAATAAAATATTAAATATTTAATTTAAATATCTTTAGTTTAAAACTTCTTTAAACGTACCGGTTTTTAACATTTTATTAAATTTCTAATTAAAATTTGATGATTACAAGTATAATTTAAGATCAAGTAATGAAAAACCGGTTCAAATGCTACCTATTCGCAATAGCGAGGATTTACGTGGATTTCGTTTAGTTAATATTGATCTCGAATCTCTCTTTTAAAACCGAGGCATCGAAAGGCGAAGCATTTCTTGTAACGGCTAATTGACTCTTTAGACCATATTATAATATATCGTAAATGATTCCACGTAAAGATTTCTCAACGTAAAAACAATTTTATGAATACAATGTTTATAATATTTTTGTACACATAAGACTTTTTAGTCATGAAACTAATTAGAAGAAAGTCAATAAATGTCGAAAGAGAAAAAACTGACAGCTTTGAATAGAATACATTTATCTAGCGATCGCCATCAATACGGGAATGGTATTTTATAAGGGTTTAATACTGTCAGAGAAAAGTGCCTCCTAATTGTATCAATAAATCTCTACAGAATCTTTTTTTTTCCGTTTTCTCGCTCGCCTCTTTCTTTCCATATGCCTATAAGCATAACAAATTCAAAGATATAAAATATATAACAATAACAAGATATAATATATACAATATAAAATTTGTTAAAATTGTCGAAAAATGATTTGGAATATAAATAACTTTCTTAGGCTCATATACGTATGTCTAATTATTTTTCATAAAATTTCTATGGAAAAATGATGATTAAATATTGCTTTCGTCCTGCAGCAAAATTCCTTTAAAGTCGAATCTTCACAAGTGTGGATGAAAAGTTTTTATTGATAGCGGGGGAATATCACGAGGCTCATTTGACCGGCCAGATTGACGTAAAAGTAGTGAGCGGCCGTGAAGGCGACGGAGCGCGAGTAAATTTTTTGACGCGGTCGCCGGCGATAATCGCAAAAAAAAGCGAGATGCCTCTTTTGGCGGGTGAAAAAAGGCGCAACAAAGGCACAGCGTAACGTAGCGCAGCGGGGGTACAACCGATGGCACGTTGCAGCCAAGCAACGTCGAAGTCGAAGGCAGCGCGAGTGCGCGCGCGAAGAGCGACCGAGGTAGAGAAGTCGCTAGCGAGGGCAAGGAAAGGAGGAGAGAGAAGGAACGAAAGTAGAAGGGCAGAATGGGGCACGGAAGACTGGAACATCGCGGCCCCATAGGGCACACGATGCGTGGACTACAGGGGGGGATAATAGTGGACCCATTGAATAGATCAATTTACAATGGCAGAAAATGAGCAGTTCCCCACTCCCATCTTGCATGGCATGCCCCTCTCGATGCCTCACCGGTTCCCCTTCTGCTATCGCCGGCTCGACTCTCCACGCTTCGATGCTTCTCACGACTCGACGACCGCCGTGGTCGGGCCTCAACTGAAGACTGCGCATGCGCTGTGCTTCGTGGCAGCCATAGCGCATGCGTGCACGCACGCAATGCACGCACGCACGCACGCACGCACGCACGCAACGAAACGCGAAATAATCCCGCGCGCAGCATGCGGCCCTTTTGTCGTACGGCCCTATCGCCGCGGCCGGCGCGGCGCAGCGCGCCGGTACCGATACATGGGGCGAGAAGGGAACACCGAGGGGTACGAGGGCACGACGGCTCTCTCTCTCTCTCTCTCTCACACGGCACGCCTCGAAAACCGCCGCAAGAGGATTGTCACCTGCTTATCTGCCGACGTGCATCGTCGCGTGTGCGTGAGAGACCTATGCGCCTAGTGACGGCCTTCAAAGGCAACGCTCGCTTGAATATCGATGCTCGCCAAGTGTTGATTTGCCGAGATGTGACGATACATCCGAGATGCGTTCTCGCAGGTAAAAGAAACTACAGGTATCCTACGGATATTTTTAGAGAAGATTGTGTGTGCGCGTGTACGTGTGGAAGGCGCAAGAAAGAGGAAACGCTTGGGATACGCTGCTTTTAACAGTTCGACAGTTAAATAATTTCAAAAATTAAGTTTAAATTATTTAAATATTTTTCAATCAAATTTAGTGATGGCATTAAATTGTAAACGGTCTTGAAATTTTCAAATCTTGATAAGTTAAAATTTAATTTATTACTCGCATTAAAACACGACATCCGATTGAGTTAATAATCGAGTATATCAGTTAACAATCAATCTAAACTGACGATAAATATCTCAAAACAAATGTTCTACTTGGTGTGATAACATGTGCACTCTAAAAACAAGCTCTAAAAACAATAACAGAAGCAATTCATAATACCGCAATTTTCAACTTTCATTACTTTGTTACATATTCATTTCCTTTCCTAGTGATTGTTATTATTAATTTATCGTTATTAAAAAAGCCAGATATATAATAAAAAAAGACTACATAACTGTCAATTTCAACCTCGGTATTCTGCGGATTTAATCACGGAACTAACTTCGACGCCGAAGAAGAAAGAGGAAAATATTCGAGTAAGAAGCGGTATCGTATTAAGGCGATACACGAGCACGGCGTCGTCGCGAAATAAACGTCCCGTAGTCATAAGCATTATTTTCCGTCGGCGTGCGTTTTGAAATGCACCTTATGGTGCGCCTTATTAAGATGCAAATATCATGTCAGTTTCGCAACACCCCGTCGGGGTACCTTCGACGGTATACACCAACGTAATAACGTCGACGCTCGCTCGCAGATAAATAACATAGAAACGCGAGATTCGCGCGCCATTTTCGCGAGTTTTACCACGCCCTACCTCCTCTGTCGAAGAAAAAAATGATGTCGAAAAAAAATGCAATACGCGTTTGATTGTCTCAGATACGAAAATCTCAATACGCCGGAAATTTGGAATGTTCTTATCGTCTGGTGCTTTTCGGCATCAACGCGACAAAATAATGTATACATACAGGTCGCCACCTTATCCTACCTCGCGCCGAGGCTTAACTCTTATCGTTATCTCAGCATAGCGTTGCTCAAAGCCAGTGCTACCGTATTACCGACACCCTATATTTAGATGTAAGACTCGACGAATTTCTTTTTCTTTCAACGATAATGACGCATGAGCGTGTTCGCGTGAGCGTGAATTATTCGCGAAAATTCCCGCGATCGCATATCTATTGTGCAATAACACTAGTAAAAAGCATTACTTCAGTTAAGAATTTCAATTAACGATATATGACGCATGATACAAAATCCTATCGTAACGGTTCAGACGCATAATGCTACATAAAAATAACTGGAGATTACAGCTATCTAACAGTGCAGCGCAATGGATCCGATACCCTTCAATCTAAATGTGCTGAATTCGTTTGCATCGCTTCACCATAAGCAAACGAGCATGATAACATTTTTATTGCCCGTTCTATTACCTCGGCTTAATATGCTGTCATGAATGCTATATTTTTAGACAATTACGTAAAAAAACAGGCAGAAGTGAATGAAGAAGAATTTTCTTCATTGCTTTATACAAAATATTATTTTTTGTCTATTTCCAAGCATTTAATTGCATTTTTCGCATATGAAGAAAATTTATTATTATTATTCCTAGTATAAATCAATACTAGGAATCCGCATATGTATCCGCGCGACATAATTCAATGTATCAACGCTCAGTTGCACAAGTCGTTAATTAGTTAAATATTTTTCAAGTGGAGCACTTGGAAGTAACCAACAGCAAGAAGAGAATGTGACACCTTCAAATATGGAATATATTTGTTCTACTTTCCTACTACCGAATAATAGTCGCTATGATGTATTACGCAGAGATGTCGCGCGTCGGTGCGAATGTCTGTGAAAACACGCGGAAATGTGCGTTTGACCGGTACACTTTCCGAGACCTTCGGACAGACCTACGTGCGCGACCCGGCACGCAGACGGCGAAATGGTATGTTTTAAAAGGTCCAAATCGTTTCATGGCATGCGGCCCCGTAGGCTCTCGAGTTACCTACGCGTGTCCTTGGGGGGACCTGCCTCAGGTGAACCGCTAGAGGGAAAGAAAAAAATAGGAAGCAAGAGAAGAGAGAAAAAACGCGCTCACGCGCGCGAGCGAGCAGACGAATCTCTTCTACCTCGTAGCTAGAACGGAGCTCGTATACCCGGGCCCCGGGTCTTTCAACGGTAATCCTAAAAATAAGTCCCACGAATAGGCAGGGTTCTTCTTCTTCTTCGAGCCTCGGTTAAGACACGCTAGCGAGTCTCGTGCGTGGATCTACTGTTTCGGGACGGAGACGAAACGCGCATCCTCGTGAGCTCGTGAGCTCGTGAGCTCGTGACTCATGCAAAGACCCGAAAATCCCTCCGGGACATTCTCTCACGGAAGAATCGTGCGACAGTTCGCCGAACAAAATCCGAAGATTTTCGCCAAGATTTCGTCCAAGGATTTCGACCTTTTAAAACATACCAAGGAACTCTAAAAGCGGATCGCAACTGCTACTATTATATAACTGTTTAGAAACTTCCTCTTATTTTTTTTTTCAGCCATATAAGTGAATAAAAAATCTCTCGATGTACGAACATTATTAATTGGTAGATATAAATTTGATCCCTGAGACAGCTATTCCGTAGGTTGATAAACTCGATTATAAGTATGTTACAACGAGACGAATAATACTTACTGATGCGACATGATAAGTCTTTCTCTACACATTTAATAATCTGTAAACACTTACTTGTTTTGAGAAAACGGCGATGTCCTCGTTGAAGCTCTCTGACGAGCAGACGTCACCACCAGCTACACCGGGCTCGCGCGGCGTACACGTTGCCAACTCGCACTTTTCGAATATGAGTGCGAGAAGCGGGAACAGGGGATGTCTGAAAGAAGAAATGAGAGAGTGCGCTTAAAGATAACGGGAATAACGCAAGGCGAGTGAGTGCGTGAACGGCAGATACGCATTATGCTAACGGAGCGTACCGCACCATCGCAAAGCAGCGCCGATCTCGGTAGGCATGCTAATTAACGTCGCAATCTTTCGAGCTTCTGGCCGACGGCTTCTGGCCCGATTCATTTCTGCGAAGAGGCGATAAATTATTATCCGATGCCCGCGATATTATATAACGAGCCTCGACGCTTGCGAAAGGAGACGCGAAAATCTTGCGAGCGAAACAAACTTGGCGTTCATGAATGTAATTAATCGAGATCGATATAATTAGCAGATCCCTAACGTGTGTTGTAGAGAAACGTGCAGTAATAATGCACTTGTTCGTCCGGTACGTATGGGACACTATGGCGGTATGGGACACTACTCATCGTGGGATAATTTTCGCGCCAAAATGATCTTTTCGCTAATGTTTTGAATGTCATGTACCACCCGCCCTCCCCCCTCCTTCCCGAATGTCCGTAAATAGCGTTTCTCGAATCGTCGAGGTGTGGCCCGTGGCGAAAAAGCAATCTGAATCGACCCAAAGTCTCGTCCGCGCGGCGGTAGACCGCGGCCGCATGTTTTTCTCTTATCCGCGTCTAGCGTTTTTCTCTTATCCGCGCGTGACCGACGGGGTGGGCCGCCTGTTAGCGCTACGAGGACGCAATTAACTCGGACAACCGTGGTGGCAGAAGAAGCGAAATCCGGCGTGAAGCGCTTAACCGAAAAGCAGGGAACTGCTTCATTGCCGTCCACGCGGAAAAAATGATTCCGACGTCTTCGTGCGACCACATTACATTTCACCCTCTGCATTTTGTTACATAGAAAAATGATGTACGTGCAAATCTAGAACACTGACAAACTGCCGTAATTTTTCTAATTACTACAGTTATTCTAATTACAAATTCTTATACGTATTTATTATTATTGGATAATTATGCATTTTCAACAATGATTTCCTATTCAACATTTTCCTTGCAATCACACACCTATTTGCAGCACACATTTTACGTTGCGTAATAAATTATTCTTTCTCTCTCTCCCTTTCTCTTCTCTCTCAGTCTCTCTCTCTCTCTCTCTAGGACACTATCAAAGATTATTCAACTTTTACTATTTTTTCCTTGCTTCGATTCATAATTTATTCGTGATTCGTAGACACGCGAGAGCTGTATATTCAAGGACAAATTGAATAATGACGCAGAATAATCGATAATAACGAAGAGTCTCCCCAATAATAACTAGGGTGAAATAACATATGCGTTCGTGGAAAGTTGCAAATTCAATAGGTAGGACATGCTAAATAATGAAAACAGCTGCGAATCGTTCTTACTTTTCGCTAGGTGAATCCCGACTTACTTTGTATAGATCCAAACACAGTCTAAAGACAAAGTTTAGCTATTAATATAAATCAATACGAGTTAGCAAGTAAATCTACTTGACTTGTGTTTTTCAAACAAAAAGAGCTAAGAAGCATAAAGTGGCTATGTTAATGGCTATGTAAATAACTGTGTTAATAATTAGAATCTGATAAAAAGATGTTAAGTGCTACAAAAAAAAGCATTATATGTATTGAGAATCCTTAAAGCGATTCGAGGAGAGAGAAAGAGAGGGATGAGAAGATTGAGAAAAGAAAAGAGAGAAAAAAAATAGAAGAGGTTGTCGTACCGCTCGATACGATGTAATATTTCTTTGTGCGTATAAGCGCGTGTTACTCGTAAAGTACGCTTACCAATACGGAGGATAAGATAAGATTAGGCCGGTGCCTGTGCAACATTGTTGCAAGCGTGTACTTAATATGCAAGTTAACACAATTTTGTGACATTCTAAACCATTTACTTGTTTAATAATATACAACTAATTTGCTATAAAGCATAAAAGAATGTTTCTATTTAATATTTACATTACGTCTTATGTGAAATTTAACCTTAGGGCAATATGCAGAAAAAGCAGACGTACTATATTTACCATTGCGGTTATGCAAATGCAATTGACGTCATTTTGAAGTTAAACGAAGCTTACATCAACTTCTAATTTGCGTTCGTATCATTAACATTTTACTTTAGAATTTGTTAAACGATCAGTCGTATGTAAATCAGAGACAAAGGTGGACAAGAGATGATAAGAAGGTACATATAATCTAAATGCAATCCACAAAGTAAATTTCTACAAAACAACGCATTTAATTTGTATGCACGTTCATTTGGAACGAATGTTACCGAATATAGTACTGACAGTGCTATCCAACAAATTACATAAAACTAAAATATCACAGCAACTAAAAAATGTCTCGTTTCATCGTATTGTTTTTTTTTTTTTTTTTAACGATATCAATAATAATAGATACAGAAAATTTGGAGATATAAAATCTTTATCTTGAAAAAGTTTGCAAGTGAATAAATGATACATATGTGAATAGGCTATACTTGTATGACGAAGTCGGTTAAAAGTGACCATTGACACGGATTTTTAGCTCGCGGCTCGTCCCGTCCCGCGGGGTTATACAATTTCAAAGACGGCGATGAAACCCTAGAGGGGTCTCGGGGCCCTTAAGAGGTTCGAGGGAGAGAAAGAGAGAGAGAGAGAGAGAGAGAAAGAGCGGCGCGAACGTGGTAGCCGCCAAGGTGGAGGCGTTGTGTGCGCATGGTAGCGGGTCGCGTCTCGCGGCGTGGCGGACATAAAACGATTCGGAACGAATTTCGACAAATTGACGTGGCCGCCGCGAGCAACGTACTCTCCTGCGCGCTAACTTAACCGAACCAAACCGAACCGACCGGCCGAAAAAAAGTCCCGTCGACTTTACCCCTTTTGCCCGCCACCGCCGCGGTGCGATCTTACCTAGTAGTCTTTTTTTCTGCTTTCTCCTTGTCCATATCTCTATCGCCTCTACTTGCCGCAGCTTCTCCTCGAATTCTATCCCCCAGCATCACCGGCCGTCCACCACCGGATAATCGATTTAACGCAACGTCGCGCGGTAATTGTTAATTTAGATTTTTCGCGCGCTCCCAGCCCCGTATTGAAAGACTCCTCTTCCGACTCCTTTTTACGCTTCTAATGAGATTCGAAGATGACTAACGCGATTCACGAGATCGTTTTCGACTAGATTGAGAAACATTTAAAAAATTGCATGGAACACACAAAGTGACAGTTTTTTTTTTTTATCGCAGAATTAAAATTCGCAAAGAGATTCCACGATTCCCAACGTTCGCGATCTCACCAATCTCGCTTGACGTTTTCTCAGGCCTCTCTTGGCCTCTCGCGAGGCCACAGTTGAATGCCACAGTTTCCCCTTTTTATCCGCGGTCAGGAAAACCACCGAGCGCGTTACGGGCCGCGATTGAACGCGGCGGTACTTTAAGTGCGCGTTTCTTGAAAACGTGGTCGCGCGCGGCGCAACAACAAAGTGCAACGTCGATGACAAACGACGAGCAGAAACGAGGTGTCAGAATGACGGAACCGCAAAAGGTAATGATATGATTGGGCCGTTGTACGCCGTACGGGGGATGTTTGTGGTTTTGCGGTTTCCGCCCCTCAAATCGACGCCTCTTCCCTCTTCACCCCTCTCTCACTCTTTCTCTATGCCTCCCCTGCCTGCTCTCTATCTCTCTCTCTCTCTCTCTCTTTCTCTCTCTCTCTCTCTCTCTCTCTCTCTCTCTACTGGCTCTTACTGTTGTGTACAAGCATCGTCAATTTCACACCGTACCGCGGTTTACGATTTGCTAAACGACAGTGACGCATTTTCGCGCGCATAGCTTAATTTTGTTGGTGGCGTTGTAATTTCAAAAATGTCTTTCAATTTTGTTACGAGTGCGAGAAGATCGCGATCGCGATACCGATGCGAATAAATAATCGAATAAAAAAAGGCGAGTCAGCGAAACGACAAGTCAAGAGAGAAAAAAACAGAAGAGAGCCAAAGATAAAAATGATGTAATACAAGCAATTGATCGTCACTTACAAACGCAAGCGTCTCTAAACATTAAATAATGGTTAATTTCTACAAGACTGTTTCTACAAGTTTTTACTGTTGCTTATAACAGAGCACATTAAACCATTTGCGATGTTTATTGTACAAATTAGATCATTTTCCTTTGTACAAGAAAAAAATTTTCATCAAATTCATATCATATTATATAAAATTTTTTTGTCAAAAAAGTCATAATTTCTATAATATTACAGATAAATAAATAAACATTTTGACATCTTATTTTATCAGCTTATAATAAATTATTTTAAAATCACGAAACGTAATAGATAGAATAAAATACTACAATTCCTAAAATCTTTGTAAACGTTGAGCCTCTAAGAAAACTACGAGAGAAACGTGCGTCTCGACGTTCCTTTTGCGAATCATTCGTAGCACAAGATAACGACAACTATTTGCATTCCTTCTTCGTACAGGAAGCCAAAGTTACATCAATTAAATCGCCAACCGTAGAAACGATATCCGTGGTGTTTCTTATTATTGTATCGAGCGATCGATAATTGAACGATAGTGCTTCTTCGTCTATCGAGCGATAAATTGTCGCTCGGATTTGCGTAAGACTTGTGAGACGTCTAATCCGTAAACGACCCCTTGCATAAGCCGCCAAGATTCCAGTGATTGGTTAGTTTAGCGTCTTCACCTTACATCCGGTTCTTACGTAAAACTTTACTAGGAGAATCTCGACGTCGCGGCGTCGTGGTGGAAAAATCATCAGCGACAAGATTCTTTTTAAATATTATTTTAAACATTTATAACATTATGCTATATTAAATTTAAATCTATTACTCTGTACCATATCTTTAGCAAATTAAGAAAATATTTAAAAAATATGTTTATTATTTAATTATTATTGAAAATGTAGCCAAAAAAATATAGTATGAAAAAAGACAACATATTGTACTATATTAAAAGTTTTATTTATGCGTATGTGTCACCAAAGATTTTTAAATGTCTTTCTATCTTTCATTTCTTTATTTTATTACAAAATATACGTTAGTAAGATTCATCTTTATACATTTACATTTATGCAACCTGTTTTAAAAATTATTCTATGCAATAAAATACATTAAGATGTCCCTGACTTTTTTTCTTTTTGCTGCGCCTCATTACATTCGAGCATGAGCAGCATCAATCTCCTCGCACGTGGAAAGTCCCACATGATTTAATAGACGAATTAATTGACTTGGATGAAACATGGGACAAAAATGGCTATGGACTCTGCAATCGAACGACTCAATCCGATCTCGCCAAAAGCGAATTCCGTAAATTGAGATTACTTTGTATAGACACGAGTATTCTTAACATCCAAGTTTTTTTTTAGCGCGGTAGAAAAAGATGTACTCAGCATGGTGCGAGGTCACGAGTCTCAAAATTAACCCAAATATAAAAAGAAAGATTATATATATATATTTTAAAGATTCAAATTTCGTATTGTAAATTATTTAAAAAAATAAAGATAAAAACTCTCAAAAAATACTTAATTAAGAATTAAATTTTAATTTATATTTCAATACCTTTCAATGAATTTTAAAAATAATCGAAATTTAAAATACCGCTATACGATAAGGTCGGACTCTCGGAGAGCGTACGTTTACACGCGTGTAATCTGCGCCGAAAGCACTCATTCCAGTGAGGTACGACGGCGGCAACGGCAGCGGCGGCAGCGTTCCGAGAAAGTTGTGGAATCTCCTGCTCGGGTCGGACCGGGGCACACGACGAATGGACAAATTACAGGGTGCACGGAATAATGAGGCTCCCGTTCTAGGACGTACATCAGAAATCGGGGCATCTCGCGGCTATAAATCACGCGGAACACGGCCGCCGAGCCGCTCCGTAAAACGGTCAATTGACGTGTTTCAGCTTGTACGAACGATGCGCGTGGCACGAGCTGCTATACGGCTACAGCAGCTATAATGATGTAGAGGGAAACAAATACTGGAATTTTAGCGACAAGAATAAAAACAAAACGTAGGAATAAAGAGAAACACTGCGTATCACTGATACGATGGTTCATTGCATACATTAGCTATACTTTCATATGTACTTTATATGTGTAATCTCGCAGTAGCTTCTTATTAAATTTACATATATATTGCCACCAAGCTTAAGCGGGAAATTTGCGTAAAAACAGTCTAACGTATTGTCATCGCGAAAAAACGAAAAGTATCGTTAAGCCGGGGACAACTCGTTGAAACGTGGTTATCTCTTGAGTTAACCATATGGTAATGATATTCTGTCCGACTTTGTCATGTATCGCAAAAACGATATCGCGCGTGATACGGAAAACTGAACACGCTACTTCGAAATGTAACGTCAATATTATTCGAGATTGAGAATCCTAATGATAGTAGTAAACTATCGATGTATTCCTCTTTCGATATTTCTCGATAATTTCCAACCAGTTTTTCTGCTTGATACTTGAATAAGCAGTAATATTTTTTCTTATTAACCTGAATATTACTGACATTCTTTTCTTATTAACAATATAACTTTGACATGGATTATGTATTATCATGAAATATTCAGTAGCATTTTTACATTTTGACAAAATTTAAATTTATTCTTTTATTTAATTATTCATGCCAATAATTCAAAAAAGATGAATATTTCTAAATGCTTTTCATTCAATTTATATTTTATCCCATTATAATACAACTTTTGATTCAATTCTGTTTCTTTTTTTTTTTTTTTTTTCAAATATGCCATTATTATACATGAACTCTATTATATAAAAATAATAAAATGTATTTAATAATCTGAATGAGAAAAATATTTCTGAAATAATAACAATAATTATAATGTAAAAACATTTAGTTGCCAACTGACTGTTATAGTTATCGATACTTGTTCTCGATATCGCAATTCTATCACCAACCGGAAAGAAAAAGAAAAAGGTCGCCTTCCTTTCGAAAGTGAGGGAAGAAATCACGACGATCTAGCAACGACTTGTCCGTTACGGGCAGTTGTTGAGGCAGGTCGGTCGAGTAGACCGACTCAGAAAATCAAATGGCCACGACGAATTTATGTGCATTTCAAGTTCGTCCCGCGCGCGATTGCTCTCGCACCTGTTTCTCGCCAAAACATCTCGCTTTGGAAAATGGAACATTTATCGGTATGCACTATTGCGTAAAAACGTAAATTTGACAAATAAAATAGAGAGATAGAGAAATTACGACACGTGTGATGATCGGTGATTATCGCAATTATTAAAGTAAGGAGCACGCGTTTGTATTGAAATCCATATAAAATTATATTGTACTTATCAGAGAATCGTCGTAATGGCAAAAGGCACACTAAAAGTGTGCATAATATCGCAATAAGCAGTAACGTATTTAAAAGTATGCATATGAAGACTCTGCATTTGTTATCGCCGCGCAATAATACTCGTTTTAGCGATCGGCACCGCATTGCGCAACGCGCTCGACGCACTCGACGCACATCCGTTGAAAAATATAGAAAATTTCACTCACCCGTATATGGCGTCCTTGTCACGTTTGTGGACATCGGGCACCGCGGAGGCCGCGGCCGCAGCTGCCGCCGCGAGAACGTGTTGTGGCGGCTGAGGAGGAGGCGGTGGATATTGGGGGTGGGCCGGGCCCATTCCTCCCAGGTGTGGGCTATGATGGAGACCGGGAACACCACGGGCACTACCATGTGGATCGTATAGCCCTGCGCCTCCACCACCACCACCGCCCTCGAGGTAACCCCCGTGCAGCCCGCCATCATCATACTGCAATTGGAAAAATTACAAAATTGTCAAAATCACTTGAAATTTATTATTATTCCTATAATTATTAATTATTTTTTATATATTCAAGGACATTAATAATAATTTGCCAATAATTTCGTACACGTGCGTTTTTGATTAAATATTTGGTATATAGGATTAGAGAAATGAAAACACTATACAAAAAAACTAATCAATCTTTAAATTTAAATATGTTCCTTGTAATTATCTTCTTCCTAATATCGTAATCCTCGAGTTTCTTTCCTATTTAAATATAGACTCTGTCTATTCTGGCGTTGGCTCGTAAATTTAGAATCGCGCGTTTATAACGATTGACGCAAGGACTCGAAGCGCACACGTGGATGGAGAACGTTCAAAAGGTGACTGCTAGAATGTCACAACTTTTTTTAAACTTTTTTTAAACTTTTAACAATCGTAACTTTGCAACTTCAAGTTCATAAGACAACTATCAGCTGACGCTTCTAAGAAAACTGTATGATATTGCGATATGTGCAACTGCAACGCAATTAAATTTAAAAAATAAAAATTCTCATATTTGAAACCTATAATTTCAAAAGTTCTTAAATAATAAATAATTAAATTTGATTCTTGTCTTTCATTTAAAAACTTTTAATTTACTAGATATTTTCAAACGTAATGAAATTTGGCTCATGAAATAATAGCAGATTGTCTTATTGTTGAAAGAAAATGCTTCTAACTCTTGTAATCATTCTATATTCAAAAGACACAAATACTTGTTAGAACTTTTCCGTGGAATCACGATTGTCACTTTTTTCTTCGTTACACTATCACTGTCGAGGAAAAAGATAAGATTTAATCGCCGCGGGAGAAACAATTAATTACGTACCACCGTACGACCAGTAATAAATAACCGCGTATTTCAATTACGCCTAGCCGCACCGACCTTCTAGAATACCGCAAAAAAAGGGCAAGGCCTCGTGATTTCCAGCAATAAAGTTCTCGCGCCGATGCAAAGCTGATGGATGACAAACAAAAGTGCGCTAATTGTGAGACAAATTTGAACGTGTAGCGTATCGACAGGACACGGAGGGAGGAAAGGAGGGGAGAAAGGAAGAAAGGAGGGGTAGATAGAAAACTGCAGACTCTCGCTTCAATTGACCGCGATCGGTTGATCGCTCGATCGAGAACGGAAGCAATGATTTTTCCGAGTCCTCCAAGCCCGCGGCTTGTCACGCCAGTCTGCGCGGGAATGAAAGCAAGCCGATTATTATCGTTAATTGCTTAATTCTAGCGTTGAGCTCGGAATGCAGCGTAATTTCGTCGCGAAAACAAGAAACGGCGGGAATTCGCGATTACCAACCGCGGCAAGTGAGAATATGTGTTCGAAGCAATCCGGAAGAATGCAATTGTCTGTTACGAAGCTATAATGCAAATGGGAATGCAAATCGAAAATAATCTGTAATCCGCGTTCTGCTTAATTTAATTCACCTTTGTCGCAATTCTCTCCTGAGATGGACATGAAAGTTATCAACGAAAATCTGCTTAAGCAGAGAATAAAAGTATAACGATGTAATCCGAAAATAAATGCGATTATAACTGTTCTAATCTCAATCTCAATCTCTCTCTCTCTCTCTCTCTCTCTCTCTCTCTCCCTCTCTCTCACACACACTCTCTCGCCTCCAAATTTGATTTATTTTGCTCTGATAAGTGAATATTAAAATGGCGATAAAATTGCGAAAATTATGCACGATGCGAATCAAATCGCTTGCTATTGCGCTTGAATTAATCCGACACGCACGTTAAAGTCACTCGAACGATCCACTTTGGAGCAGTATGCGAGTATGGCGCGTTGGTTAAAATTCGTCCTTTCCAGCTGCGCGCAACTCGTCCTCGTTTTCGTATCGCGAAAGTGTGGTGATAAGGCGTCGCGAAGAACCGAACAAAGTACTGAATTAATATGGCCGATATCTTCATCGTTCCTCGTATTTACCATGCAACTCTGAATTTACCATGAAACTCGATATGTCTCTCACTTTTTACGGACGGCTTTTCAACTTAATACAGTTGAAATCTTAATTTCCGATTTAATTCAAATTGAAGGTATAAGTTTGGCGCATCACAAATACTTTGACGAAAAAAACTAAACGTTTTGTCTTATTTTTATCAATAATTTAAGATATGATAAATAAACTACAAGAACATTATTTTCTCGAGATAAATACATTTTTTTAAATAATATTGCAAAAATAATATTACTTCTTGCAATATTGACACAATAATTATTTTTCAGATACCATAAATATTTCCACTTGGCGGTCTCTCTATTCATATAGATACGCAAATTACACTTATCCGCGAAAAACGACGTAAAAATAATTCTTGTCTGCATGGTAGCGTGCGAACGTGTCGCGTCTAGAATGTGAATTTCTCCGAGCTGGAGAGAAGTAAAAAGGCCGTAGACAATAATTCAGCGTCATGGCAGTATGAAGATATCAGTCGACGGGCGAGCGGAATATCTTAAAGGGTAGTAGAAAGTAGGGTGAGGTTGCGTCTCGAGACGCGATCATGGAAGACTCGCAATGAACGTCTACCGACGATGAAGCTCGTCGTCATGCTCGTCGTCGTCGTCTCGTTGTCGTCGTCCTCGTCAACGTCGCGGCGTCTCCGAGAAGATTCGCGACAAAGTCGGTTCGAGAGAACGAGCTCGTACTCGCGCCATATACAATACAATCGCTATTTGCAGACGGCGTTAATTTGTGCCGAAACGGAGAAGAAGTTACAGCGCGACGTCGCGACGATGTCGAGCTGTCACCGAGACGTACGAGCGATGGACCGGCTTGACGTGAAAAGGATATTTCCGGAAACGGTGTGAGGAAGCGACAAGCAGAGTTTTTAGTGAACCATTAGTCTCATACTCCAGCAAATTATTTCGCCCTTCTCTTGTTAAATAAATTCAATCAAGTTAATTCCTTCGAGCATTATTAATATTATATTGCCGTGAAATTGAGTCTCTCTAACGAACGTCACGTTGCATGAAAATTTATATGACTACTTAAGTGCTGAATTATGTTGCGCACATAACGTTCGTCTCGGGCAAAAATTCAATAATGCATCCTAAGGTTAATACACGAATTTGTCCTGTCATGGGGATTAATGCAAGATGCGAGAATTCCGACGTATGGAAATGACGTTTTTGCGTAAACAGCGCCAGAGCCGCTTCGGTTTCGCGCAGCTGTAACTGGCTCGGCAGGCCGGAGAACTGAGGGAAATTTAGTAAAGCCTGACAAATGACCGCCATTTATAAGTAGATAGGTCAAGGCGAGTGCTTAAGCATCTCAGTATAAATTGCGAAAAAAACGCAGAGGAAGGAGGAGGAGGAGGAGGAAAGAAGGACAAGACATGGCGTATTCGTCTGCTCCGCAATACTTGTGTGTGTTGCGCGCGATTATCTCTGGGTGAAAATATAAATCGGCAGAATACATCGCGAGCCAACGGATCACCGCGAGAATTCAGAAAATTACCGAGTGATGAAGGTGCCGCCGTCGGCGAATTTTGCGAGCCGACGAGGTAAACACCAATAATCCGACAACATTAGTCCTTCGTTTCTCCCTCTCTTTCTCTTTTACACTTCTCTTCGTTTCTTCTGCTCTTTCCCTAACACTTCGCTTAGGTTTCCGTTGAAATCAATTTCAAAATCGTAACGAAGAAATATCAAAGACGTCTTATCCAGCCATTAATCTCTCACGAGAGAAAAGCGATGCGAAAAATTTTGCTTGTGAAAAAATTAAAAATAAAATTTGTCCTAGTATTATCACTTTCGAAAAAAAGACACAACTTTGCCAAATATTTTTTTCACATAATACTACTTTTATTAAGAGTGCTATCTCTACATCTGAATTACTTTTTAATCCAATGAGAGAAAATGGAAATTCATCAAGATTTCGTACAGAGAAAGGCGAGACTCTAGATTACGTTTGACGGCGGAGCAAACTCACCTCGAAATCGGCAAGTATATTCGCGAGCTCTTCACGTCAGCCATAATGTTTTATTTTGAAACAACTTTTACGTCGAAATTTTCATTTGACATTTAGTGTCGGCATGAAAATAAAACTCGTTCACCAAGGGGGAGGACCGCCTGGCGTCAAATATAATCGAGATAGATTGATTATTATTTAACGCGCCAAATGACGATTTACAATTTATAATAAAATTTTAGCTGATGTGTACCGATTACTAATACTAAACTGTTTTAAGAAAGCTTTTGCTATTAATATCGCGGAGAAAGAGAAAGAAAAAGAGAAAAAGAAAAATATCGCTAATATTTAAATAAAAACGAAAAGAGACAAAAAATAGAAATATTTTTTGCACATCTCATTTGTATAATTAATATCAACGTTTAAAAAAACACTGTAATATACTTTCGTCTATTAACGATGTTTTTCCATCTCGGTCTAAGCTCTTTCTATTTTGGATTCGATTTCGTTTAACATTTAACGTCCATTTAACATTTTCTTTTCTCTACTGCATACGATTACGCGATACATAAAGTATAATTACCACACATGGCGGTAATTAGTTTCCTTAGAAATTCAATTATCTCCAGCACTTGGTAAAAAATCACATAGAATTCTCGTAAGCCCGCGCCTTGCTATCTTTCGTATCGCTCCTTTCTCTCTCTCTCTCTCTCTCTCTCTCTCTCTCTCCCCTCTTTTCTCATTACGTTAGCATAGAAAATTCAACGATATAAATCGCAGCAGTGCAAAACTTTCAGTTAACCCTTACGTGGTTACGCTACGTAAGACAAAACGTTTTCTTGACACAATAATGACAATTATATTGTCTACTTAATATTATAACAAACTCTTCTTTTTGCAGTGTTTAAAAATATATTAAAGCGCTTGTTATTCCCTTTTTGCAAGTTGTTCAATTTAAACATCTACATGTAGATCTTTTGATTTTTTGTAAGAGAATATTATATTCCGAAAGTATTAGACGTGAGAGATATAGGTAAAGCTATTTCGTGCATTTGAGAGTAGTTTGACAAGAGGTTTACGATTGCATTTGAACAGTCGCACCGACTATAGACATATTTTCGGAAAACAGAATTAGGCTCGTATCGAGCGGCTCTAAATAATGGGCACCGAGCCGAGTTAGGCCCATTTATCTCGCGCATGAATATGCCTAACGACTGTCCAGACGAAAAAAGGAAAAAACGGCGGCGACGCGGCGCGCACGACCAATGGGGAACGGCGAGAAATCGATACGACTTTAATCCGTAGGCTAAAGGCCGATATCCGCAATCGGGAGAGCGAAAGTGATTGATGGCTGCCCATAAATACATAATCACGGCTCATTCGGCGGCGGTACAGCGCCGACGGACGACGAAAAATCGGGTCCTCGTCGTCGTCGCCGTCGTCATCAGCGGCGAAGAGCCGTTTCGCCATTCTCGCGGTCAGAATTTTTAATTCCAAAACGCACTGTCACATTACACGAATTTCTTCACCGAAATATACGCACCGTTCATGCGAAACGATCGACACATTTCTCGTTCACTTAACTCCTAGCTACTGCGTAACTGTCGCGACTGTTGCTCACTACCGATCGCTAACAAAAATACGAGAAGGACTCAAAGAAATTCAAAACATAATAAATACAAAATAATACGGAGACATGTAAAAATAAATGACAGATTTAAAAGCAATAAATAGAAATAAAAACAAAACAATAATACCAATGTTTGTTCCTAAAAATTTAGAATTTGTAAATGACGCTGTCACAACATTTCTCAAATCTTTAAAATAATCCATATGTATAGAAGAGTACGAAACAAATAAAATTAAAAATCAATAAAAATTGCCAATATCGAATAATATCGAATAAATTTGATACTTATCGTATCTGCGAACATAAAAATTCCCGATACCTGTCATCATTTGCAAGCGGATAAAAATTTTCAGATACTCTCTGTTATTCTTCCGACAGTACTTATCATAATTCGTCAATGTTTCGCAACTTCCGACGAAACGTGAAGTCGCTGAAAAAAATTCACCTGTCAAGGACCTTTGCCGCGTAGACATCGCTTTCTTCGATCTATCTCGTGAAGAATTCTCCGCGTTGCACGCAAAAGAGGTTTGCGATCCATCGAAGCAGACACGCACGCACGTTTCGGCAATTTTGTAAGCGCAACCGGGACCGCGAACGGCGGGATAAAACGGAATTGAGCGGTAAAAAGCGCGCCCTGGATCGCTCTGCACGACCTGACTGCCGATTGAGACGCCGGTACCAGACGCAAACATATTATTTGCACGAAATTGTCAATACTCATTATATCCGGGCTACTCGGAACTGTTTTCACGACAAAATACAATTAACACCTTAAAACTGCATTAACGAACTATACCCTTGGCTACGGAATCAATATGAAAATTGACGTAAGATACGCGTCTTTTGCGTATTTATAGCGAAAAAATGTATTTTGCGTAAAAAAAATTGAGAAATCTAAAATTATACCAATTTTAATTCTCCTTTATATATTAGCAGGACTACGAAGCAACGACATGAAAATAGCATGCAAAAAAAAGAAGGATTTTATCGATACATATCTTTAAAAGTTGGAAATTAGCTGAAGACAAAAAAAATTGCGTACGAATCGCAACACAATACCACACGCATGAAGCGTGTAAACATGCGAGCAGTTATCAGCGTACGAGACGCGCTGCTTTTGCATGGATTCAGTTATCGGAATCAGTATGGCCTGTTTAGCACCGCACATTGAATGATCGAGAAGTGTCAATGCGATCGAATTTAATCCGCAACTCTTTCGCTTCGAATCGAAACGAGTTCACCAAGCATTTCGTATTAGCATAAAACGAGAAAAATGTTCGAATAGGCCGAGTATCTCGCATCAGCAAAACAACTTTAGGCACAACTAAAAAAAAAATATCACTTTTTAGAATAGATCACATATTTCAAACATTTATCTACAATGTATCAATTCTATCGTAAAAACATTTTTAAAAAGGCATAAATATTAATGTTGCTCTTCGTAGAAATCGGATATCTTGATTTGCAACAATTTACTTAGAAAATGTCATTTTCTACTTGCTCGGTATGTGTACGTGTAGGACGAAAAAAATTCTACCAATATGTCACGATATATATGTATAAACACACAAATATGTCAAAAGCAAAAAAATAAAACTTCTTTCGTATGTTATGTCAGTATTACAATAATTGGATTTAAAATATTTAAGAGTACGAAATAAAAAATACACATTGAGAAAGAAACATGTTACATACATCCGACGGCCAGAAACGTATCTCACTGCGGTCATCAAGTATAACAATCGACGGATCAACGCAAAAAATAGTAAATAAAATAAGTAAAAAAAAATTGTTAATTACGTATATTAGTATTCTATGTATTAAGAGATGTAAAATACGTAGACAACATTTTTCTGCATTCGATGTACATGAAACACGTAAATAGCACATGGAAACGTATGCGTACGATTTTTTGACAGATTTCACATAAGAGAATATAAAGGAGTGTAACGAGGCTATTGTTCCACAATTCGTCGCACTTGACCGTCGCGTGAACGAGAAACCGCAAGTGACGCAAGCTTGATTAATTCTTCGAAAAGAGATATACTAAATTTTGCGGTTTCCGTGACGCAATGGATTTTAATTAAAAATTTAGATGGCTGTGAAATCGTCGACGCTAGAATAATTATAAAAAAAATAAAAATAATACAGATACAACTGAAATAGATTGCAATCAAAATAAAGGAACATTACTTTCATAATCCAAAAATGAATAATTCGCATTATTATTAGACTATATCGTATTATACCACAGCGATATAGCGCACTTGAGATTTGTTGAAATGTAATTCATTATGTTCGTGTGACTAGCGTTGAAATTAAAAAAAGTAAAAAGGGAATTTCAATGGTGCTAATTGAATTATCATAGACAACTATCTATTACCGGAATAACGTTGCAATTATTTATCACGCTAGTAGAGAATAATGAAGAAATAATGCGCCTAACTTTTGACACGTTAGAAATGTTTACGAGACACGGTGAATGGAAATGTGTTTCGGAGTGGCGATGCCTTTCATCATTGAGAACAACAACGGAATGTTAACTTGCTGCTTGTTTTAATTAAACGTTCGTAACGTTCATACGTATTTGCCGTCGCAATCTGAGTGAATGAAAATTACAAAGCTTCGCGTCGCTGCTTCTAAAATCTAACCAAACGCTTTCCAAGCGCGCGTTTAAAGCACGCATATAAATCCGTGTGCGCGTGTGAAACACGATTAAAGACAATATTCGGAAACAATATGCGATCTTTAAGTGAATACTCAAGTCGTAGATAGATAGCGCGCGCGAGAGCGTGCCTGAAATCAGTGAGGATTCTTCGCGCGGCGAGAGTTCCGAAACGGTCTCTCGGCGTAAATATTCAACAGACGATCCCTATTCGGATCCTCTCGTTGGATCCCACACGAACGAGACTGTTTTCAGTCATGGAAGTCAGCAGCGGCGAACCGACGCGTGAGGCGTCGTCGCGACTCGCAATCGAGGCCAGAGGAAATTTACTCCTCGGTGTTGTGCTATGATAATCGGTCGTAATTACGCCGCGGTCAAAGTCGTCCGATTACGAAGTGTGTAATCGACACGTAAACACGAAACGAGCCCGCGAGACTTGTGCCGCGCGATTCATCGGCAGATTCTCTCTCTCTCTCTCTCTCTCTCTCTCTCTCTCTCTCTCTCTCGTTCTTTCGCATCCCTTTCGCGAATCCAACGGTGACACGAGCGCGCGCGCAAATCGCCCGAATTTCGCGCGTGAATAAGAAGCTCGCTCTCGGCAAGCCCGAAGGCGGTCAGTGCGGCGGTCCCTTTGTGCGACTGTCGTTTCTCTTTCTTCGGCCGCTGCAACGCGTTGTAAGCGGCGTTACAAAGCGCCGAGGCGGCCGACATGTAAATTCCCTTTCGACACGGCGACGATACTCGATTGAAATTCGCACGCGTCTAAGACGAAACTTGCTGCCTCGGATGTCGCACCGTCTCGGCAAACGAAAGCATTGAAAAATTGGAGTAAAACGTGCATGTGGCAAGATCCCCACACGAGAGAATTCAATCGTTTACAAGTGGCGAACGATCAATCACTTTCGCGTAACGATAATCCTTTTCCTCCCAATCATCATTTGAAAACGCGAGATTTGGAAAAAGTACAAGCTTTCCCTACAATGGCATTTTCATTTAGGACACTTTTGAAACGCTCCGCAATAAGGAAGGAAGGAAGGAAGGAAGGAACGAAGAGTCTCGATCGTCTTCGTTCCCGCAGAAGGGGATTCCTAATCTAACGATCCGTCGCGCTAACGACGAAAGAGAGATTCTCTTTCGATTTTTCGAGAAAAAGTTTACGTATACAAATGTGTAAGCACATACCCTTGGCTGCGCCATGAACGCCCTGGCCGCGCCGGGGAACTCTGCGTGCTGAGCCACCGTAGCGGCTGTATTTTCCCACAATATAAGCAAGCGAGCCTCGACACCACTTCACTACACTTTCTCGGCACACTCTGTTATAGCGCGCTAAGCTCGATGCTCGGACGCGCTGCGTGACGCTGCTGGCTTTCACGCGGCGACGGGCAGAGATAAGGTCGTGGTGCGTGTCCGACGGAAACGGAGACGACGACGACGACACGTCGAATATTGAACTCCGTTCACAGCCGTCGGCGGCCGACGGGATGCTGCGAGAGACGAATCTCTTTTCTTCTTTCACTCGCGCGAACCGACGCTACCCGTCGGCAACGGATTCGTTCGACAATCACGTTCCGTCGGCCTGCTGCTGCTGCTGTTGCTCCTTCTGCTACTGCTGCTGTTACTGCTCCTCTGGTTCCGCTCCGCTGATCCCTCTCTCGGTAAATTCCTTCTCGCCGTTGGAGCCTTTGCCTTTTGTTGTCGTGTCCTCTGTATTTTCAAAGATTCACCTATACACGCACACACAAGGACGACGACGACGACGACGACGACGACGACGACGACGACGACGACGACGACGACGACGACGACGACGACGACGACGACGACGACGACGACGACGGCGACGACGACGACGACGGCGACGACGACGACGACGACGACGACGAGAACGACGACGACAACGACGACGACGACGACGACTCGGCAGCCGACGGTCAAATAAAACTGTCGCACGGACCGGCGTCAGCACAGTTCGGCAGCGACGGTGGATATCGTTTGCGGCACAACTTGCGCGACGACTAGGACAACGGCTGAAGCCGAGTACACGTGCTTCCTCATCATCGTTGCGGCGGAGGGAGCGGGTGCGGTTCGGGGCAGCTCTTCTCTGCGCGTTCAATGCCGCGACATGCGGCCTGAATGCAGCCTGTGGGTTGCGCGCGGACACGTGGATGCCGACGATGGTGATTCTCAACTTCCGCGCGCGATATCGACACGGCGAAATATCATGTGAAAAGCGCGTTCGCGCGCGCGAAGTCGCGGCCTAAGATCCCAGCCGCATCGAGGAGACGATGACGGCGATGACGACGCCGCCGCGTGGAGTTTTCTCGCTCCAAGTCCACTCTCACTCTGTCCACTTTCTTCCTGTTCTCTTCACATTCGCGATTTCACGTCCCCGCTTCTTTATTTCTATTCACCGTTTAGCACACAACCTATCATGTCACCGATCATGTCACTCAACACGTTACATTCTCCAGTTCCACAATGACGAGACGCCCGACGACGACGACGACGGGCGCCACGACGCTACGCGAGCACTATTCACCGTCGCGCGACGCACAGTCGGTGAGATCCCGTCGGAGTCGTGCAACGCTCGCACCTCGCACGCGCGCGGCTGTTTGCACGTTGTGTGCAAGTTTACGGCAAGATCGGAGAGCGAGCGAGCAAAGACGCGCGTGATGCACAAGGTGATGCGGCGACGACGGCGGCGTTGTCACGACCATACACACACAGCCGGCGACAGTTGTCTCCCGGTGGTCGAGGTTGTCGCTGGTGCACGCACTCGGCGGCCGCGACGACGACGACGACGACGTTACTACGGAAACCGCGTCGAAACGAACGACGACGACGACGACGACGACGACAGCGGTGACGAACGCGAGATGCGATGCGATGCGATGCGATGCGACGCGACGCGTTGCGCGGCGTTTACTATTCGCGCGCGGCCGGTAGACGCGATGTAACAAGCACACCACACAGGATGGTTACGCGCGGCGAGTCGAGAGAGGAGATCGCGCGCGCGGGCGGGCGGGCGGACGGGCGGGCAGGCGGGCGGGCGAACGAGCGAGAGAGCTGTCGACCGCGAGACGACGACGACGACGGCGGCGACGACGACGACGACGACGGCGACGACGACGGCGGCGATGATGCGACGGCGGCGACGGCGGCGGCGGCGACGGGCGACCCTCCTCCCTGACCGTGACTACTACTGCGTGTGGCACTCTCGTAACTCCGCCGGACAGAAGGTGGTAGGTTCGTGTAGGGTGTTATACGCGCGGTCGAAGGCAGCCACACGGGGATATGCGTGTTTCAGGTTTCCCCACGAAAAAGCAACCGGGTGTAGAGAAGAGCGGAGCGAGCGAGCGCGAGCGAGCGTGGAGAGCAGCGCCTAGCGCGGTTTTAGATCCTGCGCCGTCCGCAGTCGTTCGCCAACTGTCAATCAGCGCCGCGCTACGCGACGGAGTGGGAGACGCGCCGACACGCCCATCGAGAGCGGCCAATGCGTCCGCCTGAGCCCGCCCCTATCGCGCGCCGACGGAACCCCGGGCTGCCGAGAGAGAGCGCGCGCGTGCCTCCAGCGCCGTCACGGTGAAACCGCGAACCACGGGATCCTCCGCCATCGCTACATCACCACTACCAACGCGACCGTCGACGCCGACGGGCGGCGGCGCGGCGGCGCGGTAGCGGCGGTAGTGGTGGCGGTGGCGACGACGACGCCGACGACGCCGACGCCGATCGGCCGATGCCGACTCCGACTCCGACTCCGACTCCGACTCCGACGCCGACGCCGCCACCGCCACCGCCACCGCCACCACCAACGAAGAGGATACGAACAACGCGGACGAACTAGCGGGAAATACAGCGAGAGATACGTGGACCCTGAGACATCTCCCAGCTCCAACTCCAACGTCGCTTCGATTCCACGCTCGATCGAGGCGTTTTCCCCTTGCTTTGAGAATTGGAAAACTGAGAAAAATGCACGAGTCTTATTGTCGTTAGAAACGGCGGATCTACAGACATTTCCCAGAAAAACTAGTGTAATGTGTTTCACGTTTCGATAATACCTATACAACTTGTTAAAGTTCAATGTTCTAATTCCAACGTATTAGCAAACCATTCATGCCTTTTTTGTTTTAGAGTAATTCTGCAGCTTCATTGATTTCGAGCAAACTTAACATTGGATATTGATATGACTGACTGAAACGCTTCGCGTGAAGGTGCCGTCGGTGATCGACGCGGGGCAAACGGCACGAAATTTGACATTGCCACTTTGAAAACTGCTCCTATCGTGCCGACGCTCAGCGTCGAACCGACAGTCACGCGCGCGTGCGAACACGGGATAATAGTGACAGTCAGCATGGCGAATGGTTCTTGGTAGAGAGAATTCACCGTTTCTCTACGAAATACAAACGCAGCCACCTGAACAAATTCCTATTGATCCCAGTTTGTAGAATTGGAGCTGATCTCCTAACTCAGCGATTCACTGTTCTTTCCTAAATTACAGTCCTTCATGTGTACATTCCTGTACAATAAATATTTTATTTACCAAGATGCACCGACTATAATCAAATAACCAACTATATTGTCGTCAATAGCCTGTAATCTTTATAATCTTATGCAAAAAATAAATTTCCTTAGTCATCATTTTCCGTCGGACAGTATTTATAAACAGCGGCAAAAAAAGTCTTTCGACTAATCGAAGAAAAGCTCCACGTTACGTTGGAACAAAAAATAACAAATATTTATGTCTCTTTTGTATTTAAAATACAAATGTTAACTCGTACAATAATTAAATCAAAGACACAGAAATCGTTATGTGATATTTACCTTCGTATTCGACAAAAAACTTTAATTGTGTTTCACAACTTTGAAAATTTGGTTTTATACTTTATTGCTTACAACAGTCAACAGGTACATATTGCGCATACGTGTATATATTAGCTCATATACATATAAGTAGTAACATACCAAAACCCTTTTATTATTAATAACTATTTTTTAAAAATTTATTCTTTTGAAAGATATAATAATAGTTGTGCTATGCGCCAATTGTGATATACTTGGCAAAATAAAGATATTACATGAACGTTTTAATAAAATTGCCAAGGTGTTAGTCTATTCGCAGAAGCGCTCATACTGCTCATAGCCACTATCCATAAACAAAATTATCGATAGCGACTATGCGCGTGATCTACCTTTTATTTTTTTAATAATTTAGCTGATATTTCGCGCCAGGTACCCGGCGGCGCTAGCGATCGAGCTTTGAATGAACCGAACAGCTGACTCCGCGTAGGAATTGGGTCGCGAACGTGCGGTTTCGAACTTTGAATGGTATTCGGCGTTCGGTGAGTAATAGCGACAGGAGGCGGTTGCAGGAGGACGTGGAGGAGGGCGGGCGACCTGTCACCGACATCACTCAGTGTCTCCCTCCTGGCGTTCACTTCGCTCGATTTTATGACTCTCTCATCCCGCACTTTCCCCCTTCGTCGCCGCAGCCGCCGTCGCCGCCACCGCGCCGCGCCGCGCCGCGCCGCGCCGCGCTGTTCTCGTGCTCGTCCTCGCGCGCGTCTACCGTCGTCGTCCTCGGCGCGCGTTTACATGCCGCGTTCCGCATAATATCGCAAATTGACACATCCGCGTTCGGCAGCCATCGATCGACGTGGCGGCGCCGAGTTGGACGCCATCGACCAACTGGATAATGAATCTTGGATTCCCAAATTCATGTTGGACGCGTCTTCCTTGTACGTGAAGACGTAGAGACAACACGAGTTGTCTTCGTAGATCTAAATTGTTTAATCTGACGCGTAAGTTCAATATCAGCATTTGTACATGAAATATTTAAAAAGATACATTTAAATACAATAACTTGTTGTAATCTCAAAAAAAGAAACAGCATGGTTACTGATTCTTTTTCGCATTCTTTCGGTTCCATATCATTACTCCTTTAACTCGCATTTCCAGAACATTGTTAAGAAACCTTAGCTGCAGAGTACAAAGGACATTTTAAACCTGTTATTTCGTCATAGATCACGAGACGAATCCAGCTATGTCGTACATCTGTCTATAGTAACAAAAGAAGAATCTCCCCTCCCCCCCCCTCTCTCTCACTCTCTCTCAATCGCGCGCGCGCAGCCAGCTACGAGCCATTAAATTTCTCGTGACGCCAGAGAATGATCGATTCTTACGTATATATAAGCCCCCTGCCTGCTACGAATTATCTAAGTGGCCCCGCGAAAAATTCGATAAATGTCGCCAGAGCCGAGAAAGCTGCCACCCTCGCTACTCTTCCGTATTCTACGTCCACGTGCTTGACAACTAGAACTTGGGATTTATGAGATAGAATAAAGTACGAAATGTGTATATATAAAAAATAAAAAATGAGATGTGTATGCGTGTGCAATAGCAATGTATAATATCTAGTCGATAAAATTATAAAATTGTAACTTTCTAATATGTAATTTTTCCTTATCGGGAATTTAATAAACATCATTTTATACAGGTGGTAAATTTCAGCGTATTTCAATCAAAGTGCTGTATAAGCTCTAGTCCGAATGTAAATGGAGTTATGTTACATATGAGAGAAAAATGCAAATACCATAAATTAATTATTCATAGTCATTTTTGATGCCAATTATACCTATATTTATAGTTGTTTTAACTATGCAAATTATAGTTATTAATTATTATATTACTATGTAAACAGTAAACAAATGTTAAAAAATATTTATATTCACGATAATTGTGATTGCATTTATTATACAAAAATGTTTATTTTATTTTTATCATACACATATCTTGATACTTTACTATATTAATATTTGAAATTATAATTTATAAAAAGTAAAATTTTTTCATTATTAAATTATTATTACTAGCATTAAAGCAGTAATAACTATAAAAATGGAGCTTTTAATGATTATTATTTTATCATAAAATTATAGTCAGAAATACCAAACATTTTTCTCTCAATGTAACCTGAAAGGAATTTCAAACGACGTACATTAATATGTTGGGAAAGATGATACAATGCGATCATGTGCGACCTGCTTACTATTCGTGCGTAATTCTGCGAAACATCCCTGCTATCTCTCTTATTGTGTTAGAAAGGGGCGAAACAATGTCAAAGTCTATACAGTTAAGCTGGACGGAGAGCCAGGAAACATGTTCGTACGCAGTGTACCCTTGATTGTTCGCCTTTCGTGGAAGGTCCATTGCCTTACCAGCGAAGGATCTTTCGCAAGTTTAATTCGGGCTGTTGGTCGAAATAGAGGTATAAATTTCCTTTTCTTTAAAAGTACTAGCAAAATTTACAAAAGTACCTATCGTAAACTCTGTGTGTTCTTGTAGCGAATTTCTCGTCTAGATGTTCTTTTCTAAAAGAGTAATCTAAAATTGCGTTTTGATACATAATAGCTTTAAACATTATATTGTCCAAACGTTCTAGTAAAAAATGGACCATCTTAAAAATACTATTTCGATAATCTTGTTTGCATTTTGACAATTCAACTATTAATAGATTACTGGAAATAGTCCTTTATAATGATCGTACACAAATACATTGCAAGATATATTAAGATCGTTACCGATACCAGAGAAAAACATCTAGAGATTATCAGATTAAAATGATCCACATTTGCGGACCACGAATTAAGTGAGAATCAATCCTCAGGATTTCACGTACGTAATCCGTTTAATTAATTTTTTATCGACCGTCAGAATTAAATATTCTTCATAATATGACTGAGTTAATTGTACACCCCGTGTAATTTATGGCGAGTATTCTTATGAACCATGCAGATTACGAACTAGGGAGTAGCTCGCTGCATACAGCCAAGATAATTACACGTTGCCTCCATCACGTTTGCATTTACAAAAATGCATATGCTGTCCCATTCTCGCAAACATGAAAATTAGTTAGGTGAATGGCAAGCGACGTTGCTGATCGTCAGAGCACAGTTTCGTAGCAATGTTTCGTAGCAAAAGTATATACGATCGCACGCGAAAGCATCGGATGCGCGAAGCGACATTATTGTCGAGTCTGCGAAACACAACACCGATCCGATTAAGGTTCTCGAATTATCGAATTCCCTGGTGCCCTCGGCCACTTGTTTTCATGGGACTGAGCGACACTCTCTACTCGCTTGTTTATAGTTCTTAGAGAAACGCAATGAATTCCGGCGGCCGCGTGCATCCGCGTGTTCTCTTGAGCATCGCCACTCGTACGATTTGAAATAACCGGTCGTGAGAAAAAGGGATCTGTTAGTAAACCAACCACTTAAAACCGCGCCGTAACGAACGAGAGAGTGCCTTATTCGTCACGGCGTGAGACTCACACAAACCTCGTTTCCTCGATCGCTCGCAAAAATCATGCAAATTGTACAAGTACGCAGCTCATATCTTTCCAAAACAAACGAAAATGTATATTACTGAAAGCCATTTACCGTACATGGCAAATACAAAATAAAAGAATTAAAAAATCTCGCTAGTAAATTGATTTTATGATTAATCACCATTCGTATCAATACTAGTTAAGAAAATTACATATGTAAGATATATACCTCATTTGAGTGGATTGTCAACTATTAATTTGATAAACCTCTATCAAGACACGTGACAACATCACAAATGCAAAAGTATATCTATCACGTGGCAATTCTTAGCCTCTGGACTAGACTCAGTAGGGACAAGTCAGGTAGCGATCGGATGTGATTAGTATATGCTGCCACATTCAATTATTCAGGTGCGATTGCTGCTGTACTAATATCGAACTACGCAATTTATCGTTGAGCGTGCTCGGAGGACGAAAGGAATTAAGGCCGCCGCGCGCCGCTCGGGCATCGCAAGGAAGGCGACTAGGTACAACATACGCGTATACTACCTACGCGTATATACGCTGCGTGGCGCATTATAACAGACTAAGGGTGGATAACCCGTGATCGATCATCCTGGTGAATGCGACACCCCTACGAACGCACATCCGCGCCCCATTAAACCGGTAGTTCGCCCTTGCGAGCTACGCGCGCGCACCTATCGCCCTGAATCGAACGAGAAAGTCCTTCTCCCTTCGTCAAGATCGCATCGCGCGAAGCAATCGGGCAAAATTCTCTCTTCTGCGCCAAAAATTAAATAATCGCACCGACGATATATGCTTCATTACTATATTGATGAATTACTATACTGATTATTATATATATATATATATATATATATATATACCTATAAATATTGAGAAAGAGCAGCTCGTCCGACGATTATGCAATCGTCAAAATTAATTAGTCAGATACCAGAAGATTAATTTATGTGTTCGATCAAAGCGATTCGATCGTCGAAAGAAATGAAGAATCCAGTGATATCGAGTGATCGTCGGGACCTGAAAGCAACACTTTTTACGAAAGAGATCGAGTGAATCCGGACGAGAACCGTTCGTTCGCTCTCGTGTTAGCGATAATAGTGATAGACAGGCAACGAAGTTACGTGGGCGTCTTAGCGACGTGCGAGTTCTGCGCACAGCATAAATTACCATCCGAAATGAAGGTGGAAATCTGATCTCGTCATTAAGCGCCGCTACCCTCGCTTTATGAAACTGAAATTCTCATTGCACCGTCTTGCTTATAATCGTGTGCCGACTCGGCACTGCCGAGTACGAAAGTAAGCATGATAAGCAAATAAATGCTACAAAGCGATAAATACCATAATAATGCCATCTTGAAAGACGAGTTGGAATAAGTCATTCAGAAAAAGTGATTTATATATCAAATTATTATTTCCACATCATCTTATAAATGGTTATAATAGACAATTTTAAAAAAAGATACCAAAGCTAAAATTAACGTTAATTAGTAATGATTCAAAACAGCAGCAATGACTTTTCTAATTTATTTCATCATTATACTTGAATGATACATCGTAGTGACTAGTTAATTTTTATTATTGCAGCGCAATCAAATGCTCAACTACTCGATTAAAGATAACAGAAATAAAGAAGTTGGTAAAAAAAAACAATGTTCTGTCATTCTCAGAATATGACAAAGATATTCCGGGGTATACACACTCGAAGAGACAATTGCAAAAATACAAATTGTAAAAAAAAATCCAGTAGCTCATGAAAACTATCTTAACAAAAGAAGATTATTGAAAATGAAAATTTTCTTTAGGTAATTAAATTTAAAAAAATTGATTATTTTTAATTTTTCAAAGTGCCTAAAAATAATAAATTTAAAAAGTATATACTATTAATTTCTATATACGTATTTGTTTTTAACGAGAAATGTTTCATACGGAAAGCATCTCCACCTCGCTTTCTTGCACGTCACGACAAAAGGAACATGTGAAATTTATATTTTGATCGGGTAAAAGACCGAGAAAAAAGAAAGAGGTAGAGTGAAGAGAAAGAGATAGAGAGCCACAGAATATTCTCCGACAAATTCCAATGTGACTAAACCCTCGCAGATGACTGGCAGGCCGGCTGCGCGCGGGATGCAGGAGGGTTGGGGTCGCCGGGGTATCAGAGAAGATCTCTCCTTCCCTCCTTCATCCTCCTTCGTCCCTCCGAGGCGGTTCGGGCGGTCACCGAAAAGTCTACTGCACCGGTCGCATTCACGTCGAAGATGTTCATGATGGCAAACCCACAATTAATTCGATGTAAAAGTTTTATATTTTCTCGATAGTTATTTAAAATTCACTTTGAAATTTTATGATTCAGAGTAACTTTTCAATTTTGTACAACAAACAAAAATTTTTCATAATCACCTTAATAGAAAGCTACGTATATGATACAAAATTAATTGTTTAATCTATAAATTATCGCAGTTTAATCAACGGCAAAATAATAATTGAGAATTGCATCCTTGTTCTTTCTTGCGGTTATAAAATTGTATCCTGAAATAGGAAGACAGAATCTATAGCCGGAGAAATCATTAATGCGCGAGAATGCATTGGGTAGTTTCATTTACGGTAGAAAATGACGAATGATCGTTCTACGAGCGTAAGTTATTTGCACATACCGCTAGATTTGATTCCTGATACATGACTAAAGACTACTCAGTATGCGAGCTATGTTTCTCGAGTCGCTGTCAAAGCGATTAGGTAAGAGGATTCGCAAAGAGAAAAAGGATATCGCGAGAAATAGGAAGGAAGAAAAGAAAAGAGAGAGAGAGACAGAGATGAGACAAAGCTTCTTCCTTAACTCGTATAGTTCTCTCTCTCTCTCTCTCTTTCTCTCTATTTCTGGTCACGGTAATGTCCTTTCATGAAGGCTGCCTTATCGTTCGTACCAACCACACAGTCCAATTAGATGCGTGTAAGATCGAGCCCATACATTTTCTCAAAGGACCGAATTTCCTGATCCCCAGGGCATTCGGGATACGAGACAAGAGCTTGTTTCGAATAGTCTGCGTGTCGGAGAATGTATCTTATGGACTGCGAAACTCATTTGTCTATCAGAACTCATTAGTGTTTCTCTATCCAGAATTAGATATAAAAAAGGCATTATAAGTACAACATTAGGAGAAAATTGTTTTGATAATAATAAATGCAAATGTAATTCCGGATAGTATTTAGAGAAAGAATATAATCTAGAAAGATAGTGTCCAATCGATATACGATACATTGCATAAAAATTTCGCGTTTGCTGCCGTGAGTGAAATTCTCAGAGAAAATAAAAAATACTATCCACAACGAAAAATCGAAAATCATTAGCCTGTCTACGTAAATGTATGCACACGTACACGTACTCTTGTAATGATAACACATCAGGAATTCCTGGCTCAGCTGCATGTTCCCGTCGTCATTTATAAATGTATAAAATTTCCACGCGTTATATGCAAGATAACGGTGAATAAAATACCCGCTCTCACTTTTTCAAAGTTCTCAGGACGCGTAACGCGTGATCCACAAGCACGTGCCATACGAAATTCTTGCGTGTCGTACGACGCGTTACCACTCCGCTATCTCATATTTTATATTAATATGAATCACCATTAATTTACCCTTTTAAATAATTTATCTGACAGTTTATTTTCTTGTGCTTGCAAAATATTAATATTATTTTATACTCTGTTTACTGTACTAATTACTGTATTAATTAAACATGCAATTTAGTTCTTATTAATAAATAAGTTTAAAATTCGGTTCTGTGAAACACTTATCACTGTAGAAACACAAGGAAGGATCGTGATTGTGTATCTCATGTCGCAGAGACCGAACCTTTAGAAAAAGTACAAGCTGCTTCTATTTGAGAAAACGTTTGACCTGCATTCGTCTATCACTTAGCGTCCCTCTCTCCCTCTTTTTCTTCCTTCTCTTCGAGAACTTTGAAAGACGCGGACTCATCCTGACTGGAGTGCGTGGCAGTTATCGAAAGCAAGCCGGTCCTCCGCTAAACAATCCGATGCGGCATTTACTGATCCATCGATCTGACAGAGTCGTTTGTCGAGAGCACCCGGCCTCTCTCTGTTTCTCTCTTTCTCTCTCTCTCTCTCTTTTTCGAGTAGGCGCGCAGTCGTGACGGCGAAACGTTTCAATCTTGCGCTCGCCGTCTCGTTATGGCGTTATTGATTATCCGATCTGACGCCACGAAATCGAGTCGCGAACGAGTGCGGCGAAGTTAATTATTCGCGATTCAAAGCATACCTCTTTCTCTTTTTTTCTTCTATTCAAAATCAACGAAAAAAATAGATTGCGCGAAAGAATTCATAATCGAGACATTATTTAATATTATTATTATCGGCGTAAAAGAATTTTTCTGGCGCAAAAATAGATTAAAATTCACGAGAGATTTGAATTATTATAATAAATAATTATCAAAAGTAAAAATGGTGAAATGTATAAACATAAGTACAGATCAAAAATTAGCAGTCTACTAAATATCTTTCATTATCAGTAGCAACATATCCGGAACACTGATTCTTGTCCAGAATGCGAAAAAAAAAAAATACATCGAACGCGTCTACCAATCGCGTCGTCGCGCGTTTCAACGAGTAAGACCCGTATCACATTTCGAACTTAAGATGTTATTTCCGTTATTTACGAGATGTCTCGAAACAGGTGACAAGCACCCTATACCTACATACTGTGGCTACCTAGCTACAATTTATAAAATGTCCATAAAAGAGCAAAAGAAAGAAGTCGAGAGAGAAAAAGAGGGAAAACGGAAGACGGAAAACCGGCAGAGAGAGAGAGAGAGAGAGAGAGAGAGAGAAAGAGAGAGAGTATCCCGTAATTATGCGAAGGTGAATTATGACGGTACAAGTACCGGAGTTACGACGACCGGCCCAAACGACTCCAAGTGGTCTCGTCTATCGATGACAGCGTGTAGCGCCTTTCGACATCAGATACGCGAGTGACGAATACATTGTCCGTCATACGTTGAAAAATTCTCGCCGCGTTTGCGGTGTTGATTAATCTGTCCGGCTGCCGCATATATTTTTACGGTAAATATGCAAATTACAGCTTCTCATGCTTCGATTATCGCCGACGTTGTAACGCAAAGCTGTAATTTGGTAATGTCACTCCCCACGTGCGCAACACTTAATTATAATGGAGTATTTGCTACCTTCTGTACATTTGTAATTACCGGACACATAGTATATTAATAAATGAGACCTTTGTGATTTTTTTCCTCCGCGATATCATAAAATTGTTTAAGGTAATTTTTATTGAGAAAGTACCTATCCGTAGACACCGATCAAGACACCGCGATTAAGAAACATCAACTTTAAATAGTATGGTGCGTTCAATGGTGATCTGGCAAAACCACACGCGTGACGTAATCCCTTTCGAAAAGCGCATTTTTTGCTTCGGTCTCCGTGACGCGATCTTTTGTTTTGACGCGATTGGACAGGTGAGTTATCTGGCTACGGTAAGACGATCGTTCTTCTCCAACGGACACCGACACGCCGGCGAAGTTCTCCCCGAAAAAGATTCATCCGGAGCCGGTGTAAACACAGCCGATAAAACGACGAGGAGAGGCCTTAACTGGCGCGGAAGAGTGATGCGCCACGGGAAACCATTCTTTAAAACCTCACACGTCCCGTGCGGCCCTTTCCGTCGCGCGATCGTGGCCCACTTGAACGGGTAAAAACGACTTGGCGGCAGCCTCTCGGAGAAGACGAACTATCGCCGCCGCCCTCGCGATGCACCGATCCTCCCCGAGCGCTCCGCGTCTCGAATTCGATCAACTCCATCACTTTGGAGGACAGTCTCTCGCAAATAAGGTCGCATCAATTGAGATTACGATTTAACTATAGCTACGTTACGTAATACATTTTCGTTGTCACTTGACAAAAAAATTTCAACACATTTATAATCTTTAGAAATCTTAAAAATTATGCGTACAAAACTAACAAACATATAAATCATACTTCTTGACGCAACGTTTTTATATCATTCCTTTTTTTGTAAGAATTATTTTTTTTTTTACAAATGACTTGAAATTTCGCGTATAAAATAAAAAGTGACGAAAAAACCTACCATACATACAATATATTATGCGTTTAAAAAAATTTTTAATCAGAACTTTCGTACAATACTCGTCGCAGACTGTCCTAGTGGATTTACAGTCGACGTTGGAAAAAAAACTCTACATCGCGCCCACGGGAATCTCTCGAGGGTTCTTCAAGAGAAAGGAGATGATCGGCCATACCATCGGACGACGACACGTCGGACATCAGTCAGTCAAGTCGGAGTCGTCCATCGAAGTCGGGGCGGAGGAACGTTTCGGTCACACGCGACGGGACATTATCGCATTAAATATCGACAGGTGGCTTTCAGCGAAGCGCGCTAGAAAAATCAAGAGAAAAATGCCTAAATCTGTCCAAGCTCCCTCCCCCCTCCCCCATCCCTCGTTCTCCACCCTTTTTCTCTCTCTCTCTCTCTCTCTCTAGCCCTTTGCCTTCTCCGAAGATTCGCCTGCGCTGCAATCGGTGTGTCCACCCACACCCGCTGCGCTCATAATAGGCTCTGCGAGGCTAAGCCCCTCTAATTCCTCTCCCATCCTCCTTTTACCACAATCTCCCGTTTCGACCGCACCAATGTCTCTTTCTCTCTACCTGTCTATCCCTATCTATTTCTCTCTTCCCCCGCACCCCGACACGCTTTTGAACGCGGTTCCCATAGGTTATTATTAGAATGCCTTACGTTTGTGCCCCCGGTCGCGGCCAGGTAGATGGACAGTGCTCCGCCCTTCGAGAGAAAGAAGAGCCCCGAGTTGTACGTGCAGCCTGCAACAACTCCACCGCGCTTCTTCGCTCTCTGTGACCTTATCCCCTGTCTGTGACTACCTGAACAGGAATTCCTGGATGAAGAGCGATCTGTGCCGTGTGACGACGATCGTTTCTCGCTGCGCGACGCCGCGCCGCGCCGCGCCGCGCCGCGCCGCCCCGCGCTGCCCACGCCGTCACCGCCAAAGCTGGTATCATGTCAGGAATTATTTTTGGAGAAACAAGTTTCGATTGCTACAATATTTGATTCGACGCGCTCGGCTTTCTACTTCTCAGATTTCTCTCCGATTCGGCAGCGTTTCAAAAACGCACAAGACTGACGGTGCGACGGAAATGGATTCTCTTGCTCGTCAATCGCGTACGATCGACGATCGTATCGCGTGGCAATTCACGCAGCCGGCTTTTTAACGATCGCCTCGAAAAACTTTGATAAGTATCATAGAACGCGATTTTTATCCCCTTTGGTATTCTCTGGCGTTAATTGTTATAAATGTGATTCTAATCGAGCTTTATACATCTCAAATCATTTTCCGATGATAGAAAGAGGTCTTTGTGTTAAAATGCTACACTCGGCCAATTCGATTATTATCATTTGGACACGTATCAGCCCTTTGTCATTCCTCCAGAGATACGACCCGTACTGTGAACATATAATGCATTAACACAACTGGAAATTTGTAATATAAGAGCCTAATTAGTAATTGAGTTATCTTTAATCAGCGAAACAAGTGGACCGAGGCCAATCTTGACAAACTCAAGTACGAAACCGAGAGATAAAGCGGCAATCGTCAGTATAAATTTATGCCTAAATTTATTACAATCGACTACTACGTTTGACGTTTATTAATGACGTTGTATCCGGTAGCTCGAGTATCAAGTTGCATAAGAAGCTACTTTATTTTATTACAAAAAGTCAAAGGTCGGAAATTCTTTATCGCTTATTCCATGTTTTTGGCGCAAAACCATTCGTCGATGACAACACTTTGTGATCCTCTATTTATCATTTTCTTTCTTTCATCGGGAATCAGCAACTAATAATATCTTTATAGAAAGATCTCTTCTCTACAGTTTAAGTTTCAATACTAGCTGAGCGTGTAAAAAAATTGGTTGTTTCCAAGTTGTATTCTCATCGGAAATATTACATATTAATTACACGTATAACGATATTGTATATCGCGAAAAGTATGTTAGATAATTATCAAAAATGTCTCACAAAGTGTTTTCATGTACAAATTTTACCATGCAAAAAATAAAATATCTTTGTTAATAATGTTATTCTGTCTTTAAAAGTTTTTGTTACACGATTAATTTGCGTAAAATATCTCAACAATTAAGCATAAGGTAATATCAGCAATAACTTCCACCTAGGATCTTTATGAGAAGCAAAGTAATTTAAATCATTACATCTTCCATACTTCATCGGGCGTATTTTCGCTTCATCGATATCGTCTTGATTCCAGTTAATGTTAAATTTAAGAACTACGTTTTAGACTGTGGTCAAGTTGCCTGATATATTTCACATCGGAACGACTGGAGTACTCCATCATTCCGATTGTTCCGAACCAAGCTGACCGGATTTCGATCCGATCGCATTGCTCCAGGCGCTCGTTAATGCCGCGCGCATAATTCACGCATGGTTTTAATAACACGACGAAAACATCGGCAGGGAACGCGCCGCCACCACCGCCGATCTTTTCAGTCCGATAAATCGCCATCGGTCTTTTGCACGACGTATTTCGCCCACCGGGAAAGACTGCCGTCAATTATTATCGTTTCCCGCTTCTGGTAGCACCGCGTGCGCGCATAAATATCGTCATTTCCAACGACTTCATTCGCCGCTACCACCCTCCTCAAACTTTTCTAAGTAATGACCATTTTATGGCCGTGATAATGAAATTCCGAGACATACATACACACTTGCACGTTTACATACCGCTAATCAGAACGTTAGTATCATACGCTTGTATCGTATCTTATGCAATGAGTAAGTCATGTTAAACTAATCGCGATACTGTAACTCTGAAAAATTCAATTTACAAAATTAAAAGTTCAAAATTCCTACCATCGTTATATAATAGACTGGCTATGTGTTCTTCAAACCGAAAATTTTTGAGTTCAAGAAGTGAAATCTATAATAAATTTGCATTAATCCAATTTAAAATTACAAAAACATTTCTTTTAATTACTTAATAATTTTAGGTTTTTTTTGTATTATCGTTAAGAAGAAAAGTATAACAGTTTATTTGAAAAATAAGATTTTTCGTAAAATTATTTCACTTTTTCACAAGTGTTTATTGTACTATTGCTTGTGAGTACATAAATAAATATGATGTGTAAATGTACGAATGTCAATAGAACATTGAACACAGATTCATATGTTCGTCAAGTCCAAATGACGATACAAATCAGTGATATCAGTTATTCTTGTAAAAAAAAAATATATATAATTTACAATTACATCGTAAAGTGTTATACATGCTGCCATCTCGCGGTATAGATTTCAAACGTTTACACTCCGCCGGTATCACATCATTTTCTTATCAGTATACATAGTAGATGCGACCTTTTTGCCAGAGAATTCGACCTTATCGTTCGTTGCGTACATATATCAAGACTCATAACAGCGGCAGCGACGACGGCCGATGATATTCACTCGGAAACGAATAACGATTGGTCGTCGGCATTGCCGCGAATATGCTGCACGGGGGACGCGTTAGATAAGTACTTATTCTTTGCGCAAAACGTTCGTTGATAGGAGTACGCAATAAGGCAATCGGCTGGCAGCAATGTCTATTCCTGATATTGACGCGCAGCAATTAAAATGGACCGGCGCGGCGCGCGGCGCGCGGCGTAACGATCACGATAATGGCAACGTTTTCGCCGCGGCACTGATTGCCAACGCCGGCGGTGATTTCATGCCGCGAAATGTACGAAAACGCGCGAGAGAGCCATAAAATATTCATAACTTTTAGAAATCCCGTCAATATGCAAATGAGAAATGCTAATCGCCTCCCGCATTCGCGCCTACGACGAAAGCTATCGTTGACACCCGCCCGTCAAGATTCTTGTTTTGCGGATATGTTCCACCGGTTCCGCGATCGATGATTTAACCGCTTGTCAAAGTATCGAGCTAGAGCCCAGCTCGAACATTCAAGGATATTCGTTCTTTTATCGTGGATAAAAACTTGTGGATAAAAACGATCGATAGCGCGCGTCGTTTAATTATAGATATATCCGATCGATACGTGTTTAGGAGGATCTTAACGGACACCCGATTTCGTTTGCGCAGGTTTCGAATGACGAATGAACATCGTAATTTATTGTTTGTCATCGTCTTGCGACCAAGAGAAACCCGATGTCGTTGAATTCTGTGCCAATTTAACAGTCGTAAAATAATAAATTAAAAATGTCCGTGGCGAAAGATCATCAATTTATGCATGTTAATAAAGAATTGTCAACAATAGCGATATCCATTTGTATGTCAGATGCGTATTGTAATTTATGTCGAACACAGGTTGAGAATAAAATAAAATAAAACTAAGAGAAATTAATTTAATACTATGTTACGTGATACTGTGTAACATAATGTACACGGATATCTTTTTTTGATTACCCGATAGTGATTGCTATATCATGTTACTATACGTTCCCCCTCTTTCATCTAAAATATATGTGTCTCTTCCTTTTTATGATTTAGATAACAATTCGTACTAGAAGACATCGAAATGACACCGATTACGAATAGTTAATAGTTCTACTCTTTTACAAATAGCGTTAAATTAACTGGAGCTATTTTCCAAGTTTGATGTTTTCCACTCGTTTATATTGTCCATCTCCGTTAGGACATACGGTTGGCTAAAGACGTCCCGTATTTACTGCAATTTCAAGCAACCAGATCGACTGGAGTCGCCTCGGTATTCAAAACAAGTAACAAGCACAAACCGCCTTCACCTCGTGACGTCGGCGAAAGCGTACAAAGGACCGGCCAAATTAAATCCCGATTAAAAATAAGGCATGCCTCGCGCCGCAATTTATGGCGTCGCTCCACGTACGTATGAAACAAGAACGCTCGTTATTGTTTCAGGCTACTCTTTTCTACGTGCCTGACTTCGGATATCAAAGGAATCGTTTTGCTATTATTTGTGAATGTCACAGCGACATTAATTGCATTATTATAACCTTGCCTACCTTTTTTCCCATCGGCAATAGCTATGAAAGGATAAACGTTAAAAAAAAAAAATTATTTCTTCGTTCACCATTCGTTTAACGGTAGATCAACAGAATCATGATAAACAGATGAATCAAGTTTTCATATCTTACATAAGTAATAATGCCTTGTAAGTTTATAAAGCATCAGTATAAGGTGATAGGTGGATAAAAAAACCAAATTTTAGCTTTAAATAAAAAAAAATACTACTATCACCATCATATTATTTTAATTAGCATTTTATAAGTAACTCGTTGCAACGTCGCGATAATCGATAAAGGGACGGTAAAAAATGGCCGTACAAATAACGATGGTTTTAAAACTTTTAATCCCACACATTTATATCAACTGAGCAGGATCGGGAAACCGCAAAAGACTTTGACCCATTCTTTCCCTTCCCTTTTTCCATGTGTATATATATATATATATATATATATATATATATATATATATGTATGTATGTATGTATGTATGTATGTATGTATGTATATGAGAATACGACGGAAATAAAGAAAACTATGTCCTGGTGTGTTACCTCGGTGGGAAACCGCGGTAACGAACCGGTATTCCGGTCGACCCCACGTTAGCCTCTTTAATCGCGCTGCGAATAATTAGCGGACGGCGATTAAGGTGATTAAAGGCGAGGGACCGAGTCACGGGTACGACGCAATTAGCCGAATCACTTAACGACTCGGTCGACGGGTGCACGGACTGACACCTAATGCGGAGAGAGTGCGCAAACGGAATCTGCCTGTTCCGATCTCAAGGCAGAAATTACGTAATTGAGATATGCCTAAGAAATAACGCACTACGTTGTTGAAGGAATATTTGTTAAACTATCATGTACTATCATAGAACTAATGAGAATACTTGATTATTAATATTTGTGATTAGGAAGAACGTACTTTTTACACCAAATTAATTACTATCTCTTCGTTTAGAATTATCCATTTCTCAAGTTTCAGATGTAACACATCATGTAAAATCTTGCGAAAATATGCAGTCCTCTATCAGTTAATTGTGTCCATCTACGAATTCCTGCCCCTTAATTCCGAGATTCGCGGCAGGATTAGTGGATCGTTCGCTTATCTGCATAAGCATCTCGGTAGCCTCTGCAGCGTAGAACCAGAATAAGAAGACAAAATCTCTTCGCTATAGAAGCTTTACAGTATACGAGAACTCGCGTATGCCCATCTATATAAGCCAGCGGACCATTCCTACGTATCGTTTGATGTTAAGTTTTGTAGTTAAGAAGCGGCACATTCCTCAGAGACACGTAAAAGATCGCTAATTACGAGTATGAAAAACGCACTTGTCATTCTTCAATGCAATATTCGTCCTTCCTCATTTACTTCTGTTCTTTCCTTTTTCCTTCGATTACTTGAATAGAAAAAAATATCGCAACTTGATAGTTCTTATCAAGTGTATGCAATAATGTGTGTGCAGAGATTCTATATCGACCATAACAAACTACAAATTACGACTTAATTCCGATTAGTAATTTATCTTATTAATTAATAGTTATTAACTCTTAATATAATTGAAAACTTGATAATAAGTATAAAGCGCTAAAAAGAAAGTAATTTTCAAAATAGATAAAGGAGAGACAGAGAATTAATGCAAAATTCATTTGCTAAAATAAAATGATTAAAATTAAATGAAAAGCATCCATGATCGCAAATAAAATTAGTTATGAAGATCCTTTAACCACTGCATACCTTTGCGAGCGAATCCCTTATCAACATTCTCGGTCGCATGGATCCACAAAGTATCATAAAGTAGCGTGTCACAGACCATTACTATTCTCATAATTTCTGCATTACAGATTTGTTATCGAAAATTACCGCAAAACGTGTGCTACAAAAAACCTGCAGCACACACCTTTCGTCGCATTTCTAAATTATCTTCTAATTAATATACATATCTTTGCATGACCAGGTATCAGCAAGCGTTTCGCAAACCAGTTTCGCTTCGTGCATACGATTCCCGTTCGCGACCGTTGCCGCCAAGTTACGCATGATTATATGTCGAATGTATGTTCGCAATACTCGAGAAAGCTACGCGTAAGGAAACGGACAACAAAATTTTAATTTAAATTAAATGGCCTTGAAAAATAATACATGCGAAAAACGCCTTTCAAAAGCAAATTTTTTTACGAGAAATGCATTTTACAAGTACACAGAAAGAACAATTTTATTGTAGTATCTATATAAAAATTTAACTACATATAGATCAGAAAATAATTTGATGTTAAACTATCAAAATTATTAAAGTCATTCAAACATGATACTGTTGCAGAAAGTTTTGACATTCTAGCAATTAACTTAAATATTCAATATATAATTTTTTAAATTAAACATAATTATGTGCAAATCTGTATTTTAGCAAAATTGTTCTCTCCGTATAGTAGACTTCAATTATATGATAACAAGATAGCATTGGTACAGAGAGAATAATCATTAGAATTGTCGGCGTCGTTACAAATTGCACCGTATCCGCGTTCTCTCTCCTTGCAATTCGCTTTACGCGAAGTGAAGTCGCTCGGCAAGCAACAGGGATCATTAATGGTTCTCACAGTACAAACGTCGTCGGAGGCGTTCTCCTCCGACGAGCGCAAACAAACGGGGCAAGATAGTGCCAACGGTAGCAGCGCCAGGAGATTAGGGTTTGTTTTACAGCGAGTGGTAAAGCTGTCGCACGGCTCATGCCGGCCGTCGTGTTTAAACGCGCCGGCCTTGGTGCAACAATGCGGAAAGTGTTCACGAGGTATTTCAGTTGTACTTTGACCCATAGCCGGTGTTGCCCGGCAATACCGACTTTAAATGTTGCCCGTTCAACTCGCGATGCATTTAGAAAAAAAGTTCTTAAGCCGGGATATAAGTGTGTGCTACGCGAAACGCGTTTCGACCTACATCTACGATATTAATAAAGAGAAAATGCTAAGATCATCAAACTTTGATTGTATGAAAGAATTATATGAGAATTTGAAGACAAACTTTGTGTATTCCGTCGATAAGTAAAAAAAAAAATAAGGATAAATATGATACGTTATAAGAATCAAACATCATACATAAGAACAGAATAAAATCTTAAATTATCTCAAATAAATTTAATCGAAAGATATTTTGACGAGTTAAAAATAGAATAAGTTTATAATACTATAAATTATACATGTATGTGTGTGTTTGACGGTTTATAGAAGCCGTTTCCAAGATCAAGACTGTTACAAAAGGAATTGTGTGGGCGTGGCAGATAACATCCAAGTCTTATCATACAATTGGAAAAATATCATCAGCCCGCTGTGAAAATAGTTGCGTAACGTATGTATGTATACGCGCGTAGAGCACGCAAACATTGGTGTGGCTTGCCGCATTTTGGATGCAGGTTACGCCCATCGCAGCGTATTGATAAAAAATGGAATTTATTTATTCTTGAAATATATGGGAATGACAAGAAATATTAAGAAATTCTCGGACAATCAAAAATATACGTATATACATATAGCCGAATAGAAAAGTATATCGTTGCGGAATACTACCGCGTGCGAATTATTTATGATATTTTGAAATCTGATGCCGACTTAAATTTATTTGCATTCACTATTTTTTTATTTTACATGTAATCAAAATGACAATAAATTAATCAATAAATTATCGAATAAAAAATATGAGAAAAATAATAGTAGCGGTATATAATTATCTTGGATATCGATAAAGATCTTAAAAATTATAAAATCCGAAGACTGGAGAGGAAAGAAATAACAATAAATTTTTCAACAAAATTTCATTTGCGGTTACTCGTCTATCACGAAAGCACCGAAATCGAAAATCTCGTTACTCTATATCGCGGCGAGGATATCGAAAGATTCGATTACGGCGGGATGACAGGTGCAGATGGCACCTGCCTAAATTTACGAATCTTGCGTGCTCTACGATTCTATATCTATTCAGAGGAATGTCCCACACATGGTTCCTACGTGAAGTACTATCATCCTATCCACGTCCAGTAAACAAGCGTATAAGACCGCTGGGCATATTTGAGGAGGAGTGCGTGGAAAAGGAACATGCGGCGCGACGTGCGCGGTGCACCGACCACCTCGACCTTCTCCACCCCTGGCGGATAAAAACCCCTTTCGAGAGTGAAATATGTGAGAGACGGGACCGCCTCGCGGGATAATTCTGAATTATGTTTGTCCTCATCTCTCCGGCCGGCGCGGCGCGCAGCGCTTCCACCTAGTCGCGCTTCGCCCTTTTGTCAACCTCGCGCGGGACCCTGGGTCTCGCCATTCTTCTACCATTCCTCCGATTCGTTCCCGACGCGTTCTTCGATACTTAATGCGGCACGCTGTATCGCGTCGTCGATTCACGATCCGCTTCGGCTCGATTCACGGCTCGAAACAACTTTGAATAGTTGGAAGGGGATCGGTATCGAAACGATGATAAACATGAATATCTTTGATATTTATTATTATTCCTCTACTATATATACTGTCTTTATAATCGAGTTTTTTTTCCAAAATCAGACTGGTTATATTACTGTATTAAACGCAATAGAAATAACTAAAAATTTTCTAAAAAACATCTAGCTGTCATTTGGAACATTTTAAAAAATATTCCGTAGAATTGGATTAGCAAATTCCATTGTATAACGTCTTTAGTTTTTCACGCATATATATTATTTTATAATTGGCTTTTTACGTCATTCTGTACCTAGGGCAATTTGTATTCCTTACGGCGTGATCAACGATAAAGAATCTATGCATCGTTACAAATGTAATTTACTTGCTCGATCAACGAGCGCAATCGACTTGACTCGTGACACGTCTCGTATGCGATAAGATCAGGATAATTCCGAGTCGTGAGATGATCTGGTACGCAATCGAGTCTAATTAGGAGAACATACGCTCCAAGAAAACACCGCTTGAAAATTAATATGCCAATTTCAACGTAGATTACTAATGATATCGTTGTATTGAAGAACTTGCGTTAACATATACAGGATATACCTTCATTGCTATTAATGATAGGTAATTATCTTAACTTGATTTTCTCTTAAAGAAAATTATATGAGAAATTATTACTTCTTATATTTCTTACATTTTTTTAAATATTAACTATTATGATAATTACATTTTTAATTAAATATTAAAGTAAAGTGTAAAACTATGTATCTACGTTACAAAAGTTTAATTTTTCACATCAATATTTTTCGAATAATCACAATATTTTTGAAATAGCAATCGCACGATAATTCAAGATCGTACAGCAATGTCTTTCTCAGGAACAAGTAAATAGGAATAAATAATTAGTATCAAAGATATAATAAATAATATGTAAAATAAATTATATTACTTACCTCAAAATTGCTCTGCCGTTGCTCGATGCCTCCCAAGTCTTCTTCTCCTCTCAAATCCGTCTGCGGCGTTAATCTGTAACATACAAGTATAAGAAAAGTCACAACAATGGTTTCACTCTCGTGTTATAAATCACAGAATAATTAAAGGCTATGAACGAGCAAAACGGTTGTTATTTAAATGATTTATTAAAATTTAATAAAATTGCGGATACGATACGTTTCGGTTTAACTTGACCTTCTTCAGCCATATATTAACATTAATTTATGCTAATTACAGATATGAGAATTTGCACGGTTTTGAACGCATGTCAAAAATCCACCCGTTATGTCAATTAACGGATGGATTTTGATATGTGTTCAAAACCATGCAAATTCTCACATCTGTAATTAGGATAAATTAATGTTAATATACGGCTAAAGAAGGTCAAGTTAAACCGAAACGTAACACATTCGCAATTTTGTTAATTTTAATAAATCATTTAAATAACAACCGTTTTGCTCGTTCATGGCCTTTAATTATTCTATAAGAAAAGTTATAGTAGCGCTCAAAATTAATATTTTAAAGAATAATTATTTATTTGCTCATTGAATTTTATTCGTATATTAATTATAGGTAATAATAGAGTAAAATATAATTTTTTAAAATCTTTTTCAAGCATAAGATTTTATAGTTTTACAAAAAGAATTTCTTTCTTAAATAATACTGTATATAAAAAATAAATAACTAACCGAAAGACTGGTACACTGACGCCCGATGCCTCCTAGGCCTCCTCCTCCTCCCCTCAGCTCCAGGTTGTCGTCTCTTCTTGTTGCACTCGCGATAAACACTCGCGTTAAATAAACAGAATTTGCGCCCGTGGACTAATGAAATATATATATATATATGTCCTTCGCGCGAACACACCGCGGTACTTTGGATTTATAAAATCCATGATACGAGTTCCTATTCAGAGGGAGTCCCGTGGATTCAACACCCCCACTCGGCATGAGACATCGCGATGCACCGGCGACGTTCGGTTAATATGATAAAAATAAATTGAGTTTCAGTGGCACTTTTCATAATTTCGGAGTTCCTTATAAAAAAATAACAAAAAGTTCTACAGTTTTTACCTCAATAAAACAAAAAATGTGTGCATTTCGTAAATTTAGCACGACACCTTTTTCTCTAAAGTACAAGAAAACAATAATATTAATATATTTGACAAGAGTTCTAGTTAGTACTAGCAGATGCCTTAAAGTCTTGAAGTCAGAAATCTTGAAGTCTTGTATCCTCATTTTCTTAGAGATCTCAGAAGTACGTAAAATCCGGTGAAATCCAATAAAATCCGATAAAGTCCATGATAGTCCGTGTAGTCTGATGAAATCCGGCAAAGTTTTGAAGTCAGAAATCTTAAAGTCTTAAAGTCAGAAGTCTTGAAGCCTTGAAGTCTTGTAGTCCAGTGTACATCTATTTTTCCAGTGGTCCATGAAGTACGTAAAGTCCGGTGAAATCCAATAAAGTCCGACGAAGTCCAATAAAGACCATGATAGTCAATGTAATCTGGTGAAGTCTTGAAGTCAAAAATTCGGTGTACATTTATTTTCTCAGTAGTTATCGAATTAAATGCTAAAATATAGTTTGTAAACGAAATGCTGAAAAGTAAAATGCTGGAAAGTAAAAATGCTGAAAAGTAAAAATGCTGGAAAGTATAATTATATACAATGCGACACATGCTGCAAACCCACAGCGTGGTTCATCGGTAAACACACAGTACAACACGTTTTAATTTAACAAATTAATATTTAACGTTCGAGTATTAGCAGAAGATTCGATTCTTTATGTTAAAAGGTATTTATAAGTATATTTCGAATCTTGCAGGTATTTGTTTGTAAAATTCGAAACCAACTATAGTCGAGGAATCGATTACCTCGCAAGTATGTTGTATGAAACATTATTATTTCTTAAAAGTTCGATGAAGTTCAGCGTGGTCCATGAAATCCGACAAAGACCGATGAAGTTCAGCGTAGTTCATGAAATCCGACAAAGATCGATGAAGCGTAGTTCAGGAAATCCGACGAAGTCCATGACAGTCCGTATAGTCTAATAAAGTCCGGTGAAGTCTTGAAGTCTTGTAATCCGGTGTACATTTATTTTCCCAGTGGTCCATAAAGTGCGTGAAATCCGGTGAAATCTAATAAAATTCGATGAAGTTCAACATAGTTCAATGATGTCCATGACAGTCCGACGAAATCCGATAAAGTCCATGATAGTCCGTGCAGTCTGATAAAGTCCAGTGAAGTCTTGAAGTCAGAAGTCTTGAAGTCTTGTAGTCCGGTGTGCACCCATTTTCCCAATGGTCCATAAAGTACGTAAAGTCTGGTGAAATCCAATAAAATCCGATAAAGTTCGACGTAGTCCGATGAGGTCCATGATAGTCCGTGTAGTCTGGAAACCTTTTGCATCGGCTTACTATTAATCTTCCGTGTGATCCTGTTCACGATCATTTTAACTTGACATTGGTTTTAATGAAGCTTACGTGCTAAATCACAAATTTATCCTGATATTTTTAACAAAACTTACATGCTAGATTACAAATTTAGAACCCGACATTTTTCTAACGAAACTTACAAGGTAGATTACAAATTTAGTACCCGACATTTTTCTAACGAAATTTACAAGCTAGATTACAAATTTAGAACCCGACATTTTTCTAACGAAACTTACAAACTAGATTACAAATTTAGAATCCGACATTTTTCTAACGAAACTTACAAGCTAGATTACAAATTTAGAACCCGACATTTTTCTAACGAAATTTACAAGCTAGATTACAAATTTAGAACCCGACATTTTTCTAACGAAACTTACAAGCTAGATTACAAATTTAGAACCCGACATTTTTCTGACAAAACTTACAAGCTAGATTACAAATGAAATCCCGACAATGTAGAATGAGATATTATATGCTAAACGAGCGGCATAATAGAAAAATCACAAATCCGTAAAGTCCGACAAAATCTTGAAATTAAAAATCTTAAAGTCTTAAAATCGGAAGTCTTGAAGTCTTGTAATTCACACCTATTTCCCCAATGGTCCACGAAGTGCGTGAAGTCCGATGAAATCCAATAAAATCTGATAAAGTTTGACGTAGTCCAATGATGTCCATGATAGTCTGACGAAATCCGATGAAGTCCATGATAGTCCGTGCAGTCTGATAAAATTCAGTGATGTCTTGAAGTTAGAAGTCTTGAAGTCTTGTCGTCCGGTTTACACCCATTTTCCCAATGGTCTATGAAGTGCGTGAAGTTCGGTGAAATCCAATAAAATCCGATGAAGTTCGACGTAGTCCGATGAGGTCCATGATAGTCCATGTAGTCTGATAAAGTCCGGCGAAATCTTGAAATTAGAAATCTTAAAGTCTTTAAGTCAGAAGTCTTGAAGTCTCGTAATCCGGTGTACATCCATTTTCCTACTTATATAGGAAGTGCGTGAAATCTAGTGAAATCCAATAAAATCCGATAAAGTCCATAATAGTCCGTGTAGTCTGGTGAAATTCAGTAAAATCTTGAGGTCAGAAGTCTTAAAGTCTTGAAGTCTTGTAATTTTGTAGTGCGGTGTATACCTATTTTCTCAGTGGTACACTTGGACAAAAAGTGTCAAAAGCTGCCTATTTATCACAGTGTCCAAGTGTGATGATTCGTATATTGAAAAAAAATATTTTTGAAAATGCAATCATTTGTAGAGCTCTAAGGCCCGGTTGTTCCACCTTTTGGTAAGTATCAGGTAATTTAACTGTTAAGTAAACCTATGCGAAATGCATAGGTTTACCTAATAGTTAAATTACCTGATACTTACCAAAAGGTAGAACAACCGGGCCTAAGAGTATTAACTAGAACTCTTGTCAAATACTAATATTTATTGTTTTCTTGTACTTTAATGGATAAGATGTAATGCTTTATTCGAGAAATTAGTACCATATTTTGTTATTGTTTTTTTGGGAGGATAAAATTTGCAGAACTCTTCGTTATTTTTATAAAAAACTTCAAAATTATAAAAAGTGCCACTGGAACTCTATATTTGTTTCATATTAACAAAACGTGCCGTAACCACAATGCGCAATGCCCCCCCCCAGTGAGATGTTCACTGCCAAGCAGCAGGGGTGCGATTCCCGACCCTCGAATTAGGATTCTATCGAATGAAAAGTCTATTAGTCCGATAATATAAACGGCACTCCCGAAATAAACGCGCGTCGCGACGAACCGGCTACGGTTCGTTTATTTTATTAAAAATCAGCGACGATTTAAGTGTTGCCTTCCTCTCGTTGTTTTTATCTCGAGGAATATCTGTAAGATACGTTTAAGATATTTATTAAATAGATATACACCAATGTATACATGTTATCAATATCTTATTAAATATATGAAAAAAATATTTTTTTAAATAAAATTAAAAATACGGTTTGAATGGTATCTCAATATATTCATTCAAATGTCTTTTTAGTTTTTTTCTCATAATGGGCAATTATTTAAAAGAGACACCGAAATTCGGGATCGAAACGCAGTGAAGGAACGGAATTGGGTGGTAAATGGGGAGATTGTAGACAAAACGAGAAGTTTACTGACTGGCACCGAATCGAAAGCTGAAGAGCGGCAGAGGGCAGTGAGAGAAGAGATAGAAAGAGATATCGGACAGAACAGTGAGAAGGACGGTGGGACAAAGGGAGAAAGAGATGAAGGAAAAAAAAACACACACGCGCCACCCGCTGAGCTGAACGAGACGCATGCGTGCGATCCTATACTGATAGCATACTGTGTTTCCATGCCTATACGGCTATCCTCTCGTACTCCCGTCCCTCTTGTTCTTCCTCATCTCCTCGATCTCTCCTTTTCCACCTTCTCCTCTCTAAATTTCGTTTCCATTTCTTCTTTCACGCTTTTTTGTTCTTTTTTTCTCCTTGTCTCAATCTATTTCTCTTGGTCTTCCTTTTTTAAAATTTTTATTAAATTCCAAGAGCTTGAGCAGAAAAATTGCCGTAATAGTCGTAGACATAAATTGACGCACAAAGATTGACGTAAATACATATGTATGTCAGCCTTTATATGTTGACAATTACGATTACGATTACGACTATTACGGCAGTTTTTCTGCTCAGGCCCTATGTGAAAAAGATAAAAAAACCAAAAATAAAAGTCTTAATAATTTTTGCAAAATAATTTTTTATTATTTTAAAATTGACAAACAATTTTTGCAACTGTGCCAATATTCTCTTTATTATATGTTGTATATTTTATTTAAAAAATTATATTTTAAGTTTGTAGGTATATAAAATACTTTGCAATTATTGTTTTGTACTTTAATATGTATTCTGAAAAGTCAAATCGAATAATGTAATCAGAGAGAGAGAGAGAGAGAGAGAGAGAGAGAGAGAGAGAGAGAACGTTTACATCAATTAAAAAATAAATTATCTAAAAACAAGCAAGTTTTTAACAAACATTTTCTTTAAAATATATGATGTGATAAACGCGTGAGTTAATGTGCCAAAATAATCTATGTCGCATAATATTTATTTATGCGTATTATTAGAGTCATAAATTACAATTATGATGCGTGATAAATCACTTGGCATTGAATTTCATTAATCCGTCTCAACATCGAAAGAAGACGTTAAGTACTGTGTCGACAATTTTGCCGAACAAGTTAGAGAAAATCTGTTCTCATCCAAACCATTTTGAGATTGTCCTTGGAGCACGTTTTACATTAGGCTACTCGGCAGGACAAGGTAATTTATAGCTCCATAACGGCTTTATGACATATTGTGCATACAAACATTGTAAAACCGGAAGTACGGTAAAAACTTGATCCCTTCGGGCCACTTGCTGTTAGCTAGTGTAATAAAACTTGACTGCTTCTGCTACTGCATACCATCTATTCTTTCTTCTTTCTTTCTTTCTCTCTTTTTGTCCTATTTTATTTTTTTCATTATTTTAGATTTTGCGTTCTAGCAAAAAAATATTTTTGGTTTAATATAATCATATTCGGGAAAGTGATGTTTAAAAAAAAAGTATTCTACAAGCCAGAATATGGATGCTTCCGTCAATAAATCCTGAGCATTACATTTTTTTCTTCATTTAAGTAATATAACTTTTTAAACAATTTTTTTTAAATTTTTTAAAATATTCTAAAAATATTTAAACCACTGTACGTTCATTGATTAATTCTTAAAGATCTGTTGCGATAAAATGCGAAGAAAGAAACCTCTAGTTGCTTACTTGGTAGACGTACACGAAGCGCGTAATTAAAATAGCAGAGTGACAGTTGAAACGAATATTTCTGTTTCCCTCGCTCTTCCGTTATTCCGCTTTTTCATTTCTCTGTGCTAGTCGATGGAATAAATCAATGAATCTAATAAGGTAGGCTTGGCTCAAGTCGGAAATTGAAAAGATCCAAAGCGATGATACAGCAGCAAATTTTCAATCGACTTTTTTAAGATTAATTGACAGATATTCCTCTGGTATTGATCCTACATACCACTTCGTGTATGCGTGTCAAACGAGAGTGTCCTCGTGCAATCAAGACAGTCAATACATTTGATGGCCTGAATTCGCGTACATGTGTGATTGTTAAAAAAAAAAAAAAAAAAAAAAAATATATATATTGAATACCTTTATTATTGAGCTAAAAGAAATATGTAACATCAATGCTATCAATAATAAACGCTTTTGTAATATTTCCGTAAATCAAGTTATTAGAACACATAAAAATTCACAAAAGCCTCGCTATCAAATCTTATTAGAATAATAAAAATATTTGAGTAGTACGAAAATTTATATTCAATTCTCATTATTCCGGTGTCAGGTGAGATATCAAATCAAACCATCAGCTTTCGAAACATCATTAGCTCGCCAGGGAGTTGACCAAAAAGTGCCACCGAAAACTTGGTTTCGAGATTATTTATGGACTGTCCAGAGATACTTCATTACCTCCAAGAAAAGTTAGGAGGAGCAAGTATATCCCGACATTCAAACTAATCATTACTTTGTCAAGATGCGACACCTGTTATTGGGGAAATCTGTCTGAATGGTTTTGTGCCAATAATATACAACCATCAACCCTTTATGACACCTTATCCGAACATTTCCTATCGTTTTGTCACTTTTTTCATTCTGCTTCGAAGCATCTAATGATGCGACTAAATTCATCCACATATTTACTGCGCGACAATTCTCAATCAACAATCTACATGATGAGAAGCTCTCTATTAGCTGCGGTAGAGTCTATAAACTTGAAACGCTGTCTGTAAATGTTAAGTATCACCTTTCTAGACATCCAATTAATCGATATGACCGTAACGATACAAACGATATTATAGATAGAGAGAACATTCCTATCAGACGAGAAGTGGCCGGTCTATAATAATTTCTTACGTCATTAAACGAACATGCCAACGCGGCGCGTACTTTCGGCGAATTTATGATAATTACAAATCGTCGGTATGGAGACTGTCCGGCGATGATCATCGCCATCCAAGAGAGCCGGAGATATATACTGCCGAAAAGGCCGGGTCCAGGTCGATCCGGATCCTCTACATATTCATGCGGGATTAAAGTCGGTCTCCTCGCCGACCGGCATCAGGCGGGGGACGGCAAAAAAAAAGAGAGCAAAAGGGACTATGGAGAGAATCCCGATTATTCATGACGCGGGATGGTGCTCGCAACGGCAATCCCGCTCTGTTTGAACAGGGAAACGTGCGCAGTGTGGTCACTGATTTCGTTGTTTGCTCTGTATCCTAGACTTGCTTTCTGTGAATGAGACGGATGATGAAAGAAACGTAATAAATTGTGATTGACTGATCGTCGGTTTCTCATTTGTGAGAGAATCTATCACCTTTAAGAATATTTGATTCCAAAGTTTAATTTATTTAAGAAAGTAAACTATTGATAATCTTTGCGAAATATATTAACAATATAATTACTTACTATTTTTAACTGTTTAATAGAAATGTCAAATAGAAATCGCCTATAAATGAAGAAATTAACAAAAAAATTAAATTAATATAACTAGACGCAGCAAATTGAGATTTACACGCAAAAGTCGTACAATTTTTTTTACCCATAAATCGAAACAATTACGCACATCAAGCTCCATCTATATATTAAATATTAGATAACGATTAGCGCCAAGATGAACTTTTGCCCTGATTTGGTTGAAATTCGTTTCGCAAAGTACAACTCTCGATAAATTATTCAGCACGCCATACATTTAAATGGATCGTTAACTGGCACGAAGATAGTTGAAATTAAAGCTTCCGGTTGGCATGACACGACAGATAGAAACGGATCCGCATCGTATTTCTCACGGAGAGCAACACTCCTCTCGAAAGCCATCCTTTGATTAATTGTCTCCAAATATCCCCAGGACACAAGCCTACAGATCTCTGGGCTTTCTCCCTCTCGGCCTGGGCGCGATTTGTGTGTATGAGGGGCTGGTTACTCTCTTCTCTTTTATATATATATATATATATAATTTTTTTTTTTTTTTAACACGTCCTAGATCCCTCCGTCCCGTCTTCCGCGTCCTTTGCCACGGAAGACTTTCAATTCGGTCCATATTTCACGCGTACGATATTTTTAAACAGAACGGAGAATGAGTAATGGCGAGAGCGCTTTCCTACCGACCCTTTTAAAACGAGGGGGGTTCCCGATATAGCAAAGTACAGCCCAGAGCAACCCGGAGACGAATTTTCTTTCTCGGCGTATCGAATGTAACGGTATTGACTCTTTACGAGAGCGAATAAAAGCTTCAACATCAAACATGTCGCAATGCAGCCTCTTGAGCGCATTTACATTCTATTCAAATTAAATATTAACCTTTCGCGGCTGTTCACATATTAGAAATTGATTATAGTACTATGAAAAATAGATACGATACATTCAAGCGAGGTAAGATAACGTGACCGTGTAAATACGAAATGTATGTTAAAATTACGAAACATTGAAACTTTAATACATTATCTTGAAGCCTCAACTCAATATTCTATAAAAAAAATCCTCAAAGAATTATAAATAATAATATAATTATTTTCGTATTCAATTATATATTTTATCGTCTATTTTTTACAAGATTTTTTTTTAAGAAAATGTATGTACTATAAGAAAAATTCTAAAAAAAATGTTATATATATATATATATATATATTATATATATAGTACAGTAACATTAGGTTAACATCAATGACTCTAGTGCCGTTAGATTAGATACATTAATTAAAAAATTTGGAAAATATTACTTGTCTCTTTCCTTATTATAAATGCGTTAAGCAAAATCAGCCGTTAATCGCAGGTAATGTATTACGAAGAAAATTGCTCGAGGAGAAACGGGCGAGTAAATCATATAATCGAAACAGGCGTTGACAACGTGGAGATGTCCGAGAAAGTATCGGAACGATGTTTGGTAGGCCTATAAACACGAGTTGGACCGAGCTTACTAGGGTTTACCGTAGCGAAATGTTTCTACCGTGCTGACCGAGCCGGCATGCTTCGCATGGGACACACCGGCACGCATGTGGCATGAAAACGCGACTTTATAATGGGATTAGGTGGGTTGCAATTCAGATTATAAATTGGATTATGGCGCACCGTTAACCGCATTAAACGCTTTAACCGCTCCCGCCGCCTGCATGCCCTTTTGTAAACGCGCAATTTGCCCCCTCACTGCATACTTTCGCGAATTGACCTCGCGGCGGCAACGGCTATTGTGGCGTAAATTGCATCGTCGGGCGAGAGAGGAGACTTTTCCAGAAGAGGCTCAGTAAATGCGCTCATCCAGTTCCTATTTTATTTGGAACTTTTGAAAGAGGATGAATACGATATTACGGTATTTTGTTCGTGAATACATTATTTCGCGACTTTTACAAATGTCACGAATAATCACCCTTTCGGCTTACAATTAGTTATCACATAGATATGAAATCAAAGCGGAGCATCGTTATAACGATATATTTTCTTTTCCTACTGAAATACCAAGTGGACATCAATAATTTATGAAAATATCAAATATACTTGATGATAAATACAGTAGAAAATAAGCAGAAATCATAATCAGGAGCATTCCGCAAGTTTAAGTCGAACATACAATTTCATAAAAGAATAGAATGCAACGGTCTGGGTCGAGGTCAAAGAAAAACAAAAAAAAAAGCATCGCAGGAGTGCAAGAAGAATAGAAAGATGGAAAGGTCAGAAGCAAAAGCAGAACTAAAGGGATCGCCCGCGGGGCTAAATAATACCAGGCAAAATGTAGTGGGCCACCCTTCGCCACGCTTTTCAAATTGACGCGAGATCGTGACCAACGCGAGAGAAAGAGAGACCGACGCGAGGCAAAGGGAAGTCGTCGGGATTTTTGTTTAAGTGCCTGAAGGTAAGCCACAGCCGTCGAATGTAGGCGGACAACGACGATGCATTTTCACCTGCTGTCAGTATTACCTGCCCTGTACCCTCTGTCCCTCTGTAGCCCTCGATTTTCACTAATTCTTCGACAAGAGCCATTATTATTCTCTGCCGCGGAATGCGGAACCGATTCCGCGGTTCTCTATACGGAATCTTTTCCAATTTCAAGTAAGCCCGACCTTTCGCTAACTCGACGTGGAGCAAGTATAAAATTTGCCGCGAAAATAGAGACGAATAAATGAACAAAAAAGCAATAATTACTGCAATGTAAATCTTGATAAAGTATTCAAAAGTTATATATCTTTATCGAATCTTTTAATGCATTTCAATAGACCGAGCTGTATATACATCATCTAATTATTCAAATTAAAAAAGTACCAATATCTTTTTCTTTATTACATTAAGCAATCATTTCTCTTATCTAAATTGACGGAACTATTTGCTAATTAATTTCACGCATTAACTAATAATAAATTACATTATTTCACATCAAGATAACAACGAATGACCTTTACGTATTTTTAATTCCCACACGTAGATTTTTAGTAATTGGTAGAAACATAGGAAATCTGTCTCTTCTCTCACGTGCCTTGCCTTCAAGAAAAAATGTTCGGAAACCCTGCTGAGCTCGCCTTTCTGACCCATACATTGACGTAGACAGCAGAATAGTAGGCAAAACCAATGGCGTCGTCAAAGCAACGTAAACTCTATGATCGAACGGTGATTAATGACAGCCGCGCTTCATTGAGTTAGTTATGTCATCGGATCTCGAATGGTGTAAATCATGCGATTTCATTTATGATGTTTCGCTAAAAAATTTCACTAGAACTTTGTTAGGTAAACAAACTATATCTTTCCGAATGCACTTTTCCGCAATCATTAACATTTATCGCATTCATTTGATAACTATCTTAAATTAGCGGTCTTAAGTTAGCGAAAAGTATTGGACGGAATTAGCGGTGATAAAGACGCCTCAGAGACATAAAATGTACCAGCTGCCGATCGCAATAAAAAGTCGACGCTATATCAGGTTTTTGTCAACGTGCGCGCTTGTACAAACGAGATGCACCTGACAACGACTGCGTCCTCGCGCTCTTTTCCCCTGTATGCGTTTAAACCTATATCAAAGTGAATTATATTACGTTCTTACCACGTGTCGCCGTTCGCACCATCATAAACATCCGGCGATTTGTTTTATGATCTAAATAATCCATTTTATTACTGCTCTATATATTTTATGAACCTAGAGAAGCGAAAAAAATCAAAAGTTATATCTTAAGTGTTATTGAAAAATTTGTTTAAGATATAACTTTTAATTTTTTTCGCTTTTCAGGTATATTTCAAAGTTATCATTTAGGAACTTGAATTAATTAAGAACATTGTTACTCTTTTGAAAAATAAATTATTAATTCTTATACAATTAAAACTGCTTTTATCTACGATTGAAAAATCTGAAACGACGATATACATTAAAGATGAGAAAAGGAACGTCACTTGACAGTTAGCAACAACTAATAGTAGTAGGCTTTTTAACATGCGTCATACATATGCAGGATTCGCGAGTACGCAGTTCGATTCGTACGCGCTCGTCTCGCGAATATTTTCCATTTATGCAAATTCCGCCGGCGTGCGCAAGCATGCGGGGACGCTATCGCAATTAGGAGTCGCAGCTGTAACTGCGTGCGTAAGGGTGTCGTAACTTTGGCGAAGAGGGCTTTCTCGCGTAACCAGAGACGATACCACGAAGCACTTACCGACCTTAACCGAGAATATTTTGCGCCCTTACCCACTTCGACTAATGCGCTAAGTGGTGTGCGCTGTACGTTCATGCGGTTGTAGTAACGTCCATGTGAAACTGCGCTTTATCCCGATCGCCGGTGCTTTCGCGATTTCAAAATGGAAGAAGAGAAGTCGATCGAAGCGATAAAATTGTAATCTCGAAACAATCGAAGAACAGTCGCTCGTATACGCGTTGAGATCATACGCGTTCGCGATTCTCCCGAAATTTCTGACCATTTTTTTACGCTTTCAAGTTACATGTGAAAATATATCCGCTACTGCAACTCGACCATAAAAATGGTCTCATTTTTATCTCATAATAATCGTTAAACTGCAACTTAAACATTTTTCTCTCAAATTTCTTCATTTTCTTTCGTATCGCGTGATAACTATGTGGAAGAAAGACAGACGTAACACCGTTCTCGACGGTTTATGCCTCGTTAGCGTGCGGACTTGATTTCATGTTGTAACCAACACCGCACCGGGCGCACAGTGGCATGACATTTTTACGAAAAGGGAAACATGAATTCAAGAGAGACGCAAAACTTTCAATCGATATCCTAATAATTTTCTGCTAATCGCGCTAAGCTATCGTTTCGAGACTACAAGAGAGAGGGAGAGAGAGAGAGAAAGAGGAGCTAGAAAGGAAGCGAGAAAGAAGGGACAAACCCTTCTTTATGTAAGTACATGGCCCTCGCGCACTCATTTTCACCGATAGCTTCACGAATGAAAGAGAAGAGATCTGCCGCCATGCCGTATCTTCGTATTATTATGATAAAATATTTTTTCAGCCATAAATATACGTCTGGAACGCGAGACCCCCGTCGGGCGCAGGCCACCCGATGCACGTTGTAACGCGATAAACGTACCGCACTTGCACATGTATTCGCGCACGCATTCGCTGATCTTACGAATAAGCCATGGTGTCTAGGACGAGCGAGCGACTGGTGCAAGACAACATCACGATAGTGGTATCTTGACACTATCAAGATGTATAAGATGCGATGAAGAAAGTACATGGTAAAGTAACGCAAACTATTAGCAATGGATAAAAAATTTTCCAAGATATCGACATGTTATTTTTCTTTGAAAAATCGATACTCTTCTAAATATTTTTCAAAGTTAAGTTTAATAGCTACATACATGTATGTGTATTTACACATGTTGCAGCTATAAAAATTAATTTGATGATTATTGTAACGTCGCCGCGTCGTGCCATGTTCTTTTCTAATGCATATTATACTAGCGTGTGATAATCTGAGCATTATGACTTGAGAGCGACATATCGCATTGGAATGCGTTTATATCCACGAGGGTCCTATAATTCAGCGATACGCTTTCAATGCATTCGACGGATGTATCGGCATGTTTGCGTAACCCGACAAAATATACAGATCGAATTCGGAGTGATTTGTTTTCTCTACCGTTAGAAATTTTGTTCGACCGTCTAGGCCACGATGTAAAAATAAACATTTTTTTTTTTGGAAGCGAAGTTTTTCCGCGCCGCGAGCACGACCATTACGTCCACCCGTCCACCCCTCCCTCCCCACCCCTGTCCGAACATAACTTTATAGCTAATATGTGTGTGTGTGTGTGTGTGTGTGTGTGTGTGTGTGTGTATTTGTATATATATTAGCACGTGGAGATACATATATGCATATTGCACACATGCCTGTCATATAGCTTGAAATAGAGACCATAACGCATCCATCTTCGGACTATTAGCTCCTACATAACTCATCTCTTTTCCCCATCAGGCAAATTGGTATTTCGATCGAAAACGACTTTTCTCTCCACCCCGCCTATTCTGTCAAACTCGGTGCTTTTACGGTCAGTGACTTATGGCACAGCAACGCGTTCAAAATCTCATGATTCATGAAAATTTCTCTTTCACGATATTTATTTCCATGTACCGACACGTGGAAATTGGTAGCTGCATTTAGCGTACTGGAAATATTTGTCTCGCTTATCCACAAACGATAGAGAATTCGGATCTTCAACGAACAATCGAGTTTTACATGAACAATAAAACGCCTAATAAAACATTCGTTATCATTTTATGTAAAAAGAATCCGAACGTCATTTGCGTACAGAATCAAGTATTAGAAATTGAAAATGTAGATGACTCGATTTCGTCTAAATCAATCCCGGTCATCGTGTTTTTCGAAACATTCTTAGAGTTTCAACTAAGATCCTGGGTATTCCGTGAGTGAATGTATCTTAGGGGGTCAACCGGAGGGGTTCCCGAGTCGATCCACTCGCTGCGGGGATGCTCCGAATTCCGAAAACGAACTCTCGTGGGCGGATCGTGGCCCATAAATACTCGCGGTGTAAACATCGAATCGCCGATGTTTGGCCGGATCGAGCTCGGCCAAGCGTGCCAACGGATTCGATCATCTGATGTAAACCCTTTGCTAAAATAAACTCAGTCGGCTTGCTCATGCCCGACCGCCCGACCGCCCGACTAATAACGCGATCGTGGATGATATATGTGGCATACTAATTATTCCTCATGGTTCTCTATGTTTCTCGCGCAACGAATTAACTACTGATTCGCCAGCCATCTCGAAAGAAGCAAATCGATTTAGAGTTCATGCGAAACTGTAACACGCGCAATGTAAGAAAAGCGGTTGAGATATTGAGTTATAAGTTGACCGATCAGCAATGAAACAACGGTACTTGATCTTTTTCAATAAATTTAACTTTTTCTGAATTTTACTTATTACGTAATTTAATGATAATAATATAAACGTAAAAGCAAATAAGAAAAATTGAAAATAACTATACAACGAGAAAGCATTTCTGTACCGTTAATCCAACAGCTACTACGTTATGAAAAAATATTCGATCCGATCTTGACATTTTACATGTAATTCCGTTGAAATCACAAATCTCAGCTTCAGCTCATTCCAGTGACGATACAACCGCGTGCGATACAAGTCGTTTTCTTCGGAATCTATTTGGTAATTTTTACATAACGAGAGCTGGTAACAAGATCCTATTGAGCAGCGTAACGAACGGAGTTCCGTGTGCAGTAAAGATAGCACGAGGAACAAGAAACTGCTGTACCCGGAGGGCTTCTGTATTAAACGGGCTTCTATTCGAGAAAATTATTGCGCGCGTTCGAGCCGCGTTTCTCGAGCCAAGGGTGCGTACAGCGCGGCTATACGCAAGATACGATCGTCATCCGTTGCTCTGACAAAGTAAAGTTGTTGTTGGAAAAATCGCCACCGCGTGGTTTTATTAACAATGCTCGCACGGTATCAGATCGAGGATCTGGCTCGGGTAATCATACGCAGAGGCGCGATATCTCGTTGCCGTTTCTCCTACGAAAGCACAAATCAACTATTGTTTGGTGGTAACAGGACGGGATACCACTAACTGGATTGTATCAGCACAGATTGAAGACAAAGGAATTCGAAACCTTTCCATTTTTATCATGTTGAAACAATTTCTTTTCAAGCAAGATCATCTTGTTTTTACACGCATTTCTAAAAGTAAATTATTAAGTTTTCAAGACATTTTACTGTATAATGCAACACTTTCTATCAATGTGGCCTTTTGTAAGAGGTATGCGTATACAAAGGGATAAAAAATATAAACGATATTTTATTCAAAATAATTTCCGTTGAATCAATTATCATTATCAGTACAAGGATATTACTTTATCTCGCCTAATTTCGACATTTATCTCTTATCTGCTTCAGTTACTGCGGCAGAAAGCGATAAATCATTCTCTCCCGTAAACAATTAATTTTACGTATCATCGCGTAATAAACTCGAGCTATCGCGCAATATGATATGTCTTCAGAAAATTTGCTCGCATAAAAAGCGACAGCAAGAGTTCTCAATGTATAATTTCAGCATCAGCCACGATTGCAATTTATGTCGATCGCGTGAGAAAAAGTCATACAGGTAGTCAGGCAGGCTCGAAAAATTAATTTTACTTAATAACTCGTACAAGTCGCGGGATATTAATTGCGGAGATCTCTCGCGGTTGTCGTGTAACCAATCACTTGGGCGAACTGGACAAGCAATTTCCGAAAGCAGAGTTGCGAGTGATACCGCCTATATCGCGTTAATTGATTCGTAAGAGGCGAAATAACAGGCTTCCAGACGGATTGCCAGAAGTGCAATCGACTGTGAGTCGGTTGAATCGTCGTCGGGCAGAGAGCTCGCGCGTAACTCCATGCCAGTATTATAATTGCACTTGGCGCAGCGGCGGCGATCGTCCGTGCAATTACTCCGGCTCTCTTTCGCCGCCGTGAAGATCTATGGGACAGTTGACGCGCCGCCGCGAAGAAGCGAAGTTGAAGGCCGCCGGCCAACTTGGACCCCGGCAATTACACGCGATTCGCGTAATCGTAAAACGAAACGAACGCCAAGTGCGCGTGCAATGTCGTTGCCGCACGGCGTTTTCCTATGTGCGGAGCCCCTTCATTGGCGAGGTAAGCGCGCCGTAAATCAGCCGACGTATAGATACAATGAGAGAGCGAGAGATAAAGAGAAAAAGAGAAGAGCTCGTTCTTGTGTACGCGAAAGTACATCTTGTGATTGTGCGGAATGCGATTCACTAGCGAAATTATCCATCTCGACAAAGGTATAATTACGATTACGACTGTGGTTTGACATCATTTTTTAACTATTAAACGTATGCTGAGAAACTTGTTAATATTAATCCATGCAACAAAGATCCATGCAGCAAAGTTCTCTCTCTTTTAATTTAGCCCTTTAAATAAATTCTAAAGATTAGACGTGAAATTGAAAGTGAAATTCGAATATAAAAATGTATCATTTTAACTTGATTCTCTTGCACTTTACTATCAAAAGCGAATTGCGGTGCGATCCGCACGGTATTACGTCACTGGTCGCAGGTGCAGTTTGGATGCAACCTGCGATCTGGCGCACCCACGGTGCGCCAGTAGCGGAGCGAGAGGATCATGCGATAACGTGGCGCGACGAGGAGGAAAGCGAAGAAGGTGAAGAAGGTGAAGAAGGCGAAGAAGACCAAGATCAAGACCAAGATGAAAAAGAAGAAGAAGACGACGAAATCGTGAGATGGAGAAGGCGGACGAGAAAGCGATGGAGAAAGAAGAAAGAGGAGAAGAAGGAGGAGGAGGAGGAGGAGGAGGAGAAGGAGGAGGAGGAGAAGGAGGCGAGAGGAGCTCAAGCGTGAAACACGTGACAAGGACGGAGAGAACGAACAGGCACTCAGTGCTCCGCCCCAGGTACACGGCCAACATGGCCGCTGAGGGACGGATTGGCGGAGGCCAGCCGCGACGCCAACCGATGTCGTCGTGACGCCCGCGCTTCACTCAGCTCGGCTCAAACTCAACGGATTTCGTTCGCGTCGGCCCCTACGGCACTCCTCCGTTCCGAGCGGTCGCCGCCCACCCTTCTTCGGCTTTTCCTCCGCACCGACCTCCTCACCGACAAGCTGTACCCTCTCCGAAGTTGCACGTGTAACACACGCACTCCCGCTCTTTGCTTCGGCCGATATCCATCCACGATTTTATGCACCGCGCGCGCTGCCGCGATCAGAAACGATAGATCTCGCCGCTTGACCGATCAATGTTTAAAATCGATGTTTCTCTCTCGCGTCTTTTATACATGCATATATTATCACGAATATTTGTATTTTTATAAATAGACAATTTACATAACAATCGAAAGGTAGGACAAGTTTCAAAAAAATTCCATGTAACGAAAGATGATGAAAAAGCCGACTGATCATAGCAGTAGCGATAAATAAGAATCTTAATTTGTTTATTAACGCGGGTGATCCGTTCCGAATGGCGGAAGATAGAGATGAACGAGATTGCCAACGTCTGAGGGACCAGGCAGGGCACATAAAGAAGAAGAATTTAGTTATGAGAAATATTATGGCCGGTATTATCATTCTAACATTGTAATAAAAAAAATTTCCTCAAAGAAATTTTCTTTTAATTTTCCTTATAGTACAACATCAAACGCTCTGATATCAAATTAATATTAAGTATATTAATTAGTTGACACAATTCTTAGAAATGATAAATTACAGAAATAGCACAAGTATATATTTGCAATGAATACATTGCTAAGCGGAAATATAGTGTATTATTAACCACAGGATGTGGTTTGTTCGTCTCACGTATTCGTTGCTTTCCAATGCAATCACGTTTGCAACTAAGTTGCAGGCCGCGAGGCGTTGCAAGAATACTCGAGTGCATGATGCATGACAAATATGCACGCTAATGCAAGGGTACCCTTGCAGATTTATCTTCGCTCGTCCGCACCGATGTGCGAAACTCGCTCCCGATAAGTAATTAAACTTCCTAATGCAATTTGCATTAGTTTCTTTAACAAGTACTACAGTCAGCAGAAACAGTAATGAAATAAGCCTTACGCAATGATTAATTAGTGCAATCATGCCAAGGAGAATCATCGTTATTTTTTATTTAATATAAGCTTACTTAATCTTTTTGCATTATTTGCATTTAAAGAAAAGACCATCAGACAAAACTACTTGAGCGTTATGCCTTTTTTAAAATTTCAAAGCTCAAGATTAAATTATAAGAAAAATGTCCGAAATTCATAAGAAAAATGTTTGAATTATTAGATATTTTCTTTTTATTTGAATCTTATGTCAGGATATGTTAATTGAACATTGAATTAATAGTCGCGTATTTAAAATTATTCTTATTTCTTTTTATCTCTTTAATCTCTCTGGCGAAATGCGACGACCGCGACGATCGCTCTGGGCTCTTGAATAGGATTCTGGTTTATCAAATATCTCTTTTTAGTTTTACATTTAATTTCAGACAACATTTATAAGAAAGGGAGACCCGACGAGTTAGATCTCGGATGAACGACGTACTTGTGAGTCGGCGATTCGTCGCGCTTCTCCAGCGTACAGAGCGGTAGAAAGCGCACCGGTAAAAAGCTCTCGCATAATAATTCATCGGCGGTAGACAAGAAAGCGATGGGGGTCGTAGCCGTTATTAGAGAAGTAAGCTTCGCGCGGTTACATTTGGAAAATGCCGATTGTTATTGCGCACCCGGCTAATGGGCGTCGGGTGATGAATACGCGTGAAACTCAAGTTATATCGCGCGAGCGAGAGCACGAGCGAAGAAATAGAAACGAGCTGCCACCTGTTGATCCTTGGCAGCCACTCGATATTTATGCATACGTGACGAAATATCGCTTAAAACGCTCGTCAACATTAACATAAGCTACATGGCAGTCTGCGTTGGCTACCGGCCGTCATATAAATATTAAGTTCCATCGTGCTTTTTGTCATCGGGAAGTCATTCTTTCGCACGTCATATAAAATCCAAAGTTAAGCAACGGAGGATTTTTGACGTGTATTTATAACGATGCATATTTAACATGATAAAGATGCAACGTAATCTCGTTGAATCATGCAAATAATAAGTCAATCTATAATTGCAAAACATTTTTTTCTGACTCTCGCGGAAGGACTCTTCTATGCATTTAATTAGACGAAGAAACTACGTTCAAAGATTTTTTCAAAGATATTTTGAAACTTATGACAAGGACATTTATGAGATAAAATCATAATTTTTTAAATTGAGAAAAATTTTCTAAATTATCAATTTAAAACGTTTTACGTGTATAAAAATCTGCAAGTCTGATTCATAATCTCGTGATTGTTTTAGAGATTTGTTTTTACATAGAATATTGTTTTATAAAATATTATTTAAAAAAACTAATAAAATAAAAAAATATATATAAGTTGAAAACAGAGCTAGCTGCTATATAGCTAAAATTACCGCCACCAGAGTGCAGCATTTGATTGGTACTCACCAAGCACCCTCTGTGTAACTCGAAAATAGTTTAATGTTCCGACGGTTCCTCTCTTTCCCAGTCTACTGTAAAAAATATTTTTAAATAATCAATAATTATATGAAAACATATATTTCTTGCTTTATTAATTATAGTAAATTTATATAGATTAATTATATAAAAAGTGTTATCTAAATTTTTATTCTTGTTAAAACAATAAAAAATGATTTTTTTCAATGTTTAATTAAACTAATTGTATTATTGATAAGATATTAGAGTATTAATTGCTCTCTAGATGGAGTTTCATTAGATAGAATTGAGAAGAAGAAACGGTCGGTAGTCGGTAACATCACAACAGTTGCATCAGCTTACAAAGTGATGAAAAGTTGTACAAAATATGCAAAAGTTATACGAAGAAAATATTTTTCAATTACCAGAGAAAAAAATAGAACTTTAAACGATAAAAAATAATTTTTTTCACTGTTCAGTTAAACCAATTATTTTATAATATCAATAAGATATTATTGATCGCAAATTAATCACAAAGATTTCGTGTATAGCAAACCATTTTATTTTTTAAGACATAAAAGAAATGTTCTTTAATAAAAATGTTTTAAAAAATAATCGTTTCAAACAAATTGTGAGTTTAAATAAATAATTAAAATTATGAGTATTAAAATTCGGATATAATAGTAATTCCATGAATGAAAATGACGGACGCGACATAATAAAAATACAGAATTATTTTTATGTCGATACATAATTTTAATTCGTCGAATTATTATTATGTCATGATATAATTTTAATTCGTACAAATAAAAAATTATTCTATATTGAATTAAAATTATGTCGCGACATAATAGAAATTCAGAATTATTATTATGTCACAGCATAATAATAATTCGATGAATTAAAATTATGTCAAGGCATAATAATAATTCAATGAATTACAATTAAGTTGTGATGATGTAATAATAATTCTATAAATTAAAATTATGTATCGACATAAAAACAATTTAATATTATTATTATTTGTGGAATTACTATTATGTTCGAACATAATTTTAATTATTTATTTAAATTTATTATAATTTTTTTAAGACAATTATTTTTTAAAACATTTATATAAAGAATATTTCTTTTGTGCTGTTAAAAAATAAAACAGTTAAAAATAAAATAATTTCACGACTTTAATCGACCGAACGCATAAGCGGTGATCGCGTTCGCTGCTAATTACGTGAACAGACGTGTCGCTGTCGATTTGTAACAAATTCATCACCCAATCGCAGAATTCATTTAACGAACTATCGCGCGTTCTAAAAGCGTTACGAAAGCACGAAAGCATCAGGAAAGCATTATACTAATATACTGTATGTACGTACCTTGCAACGATTGCATTATTTTAGCTGCACTTGGCGAGAAATGACTAATATGGCGGTTCCGTTCCTTCCGAACGCACGGCCGCGGGATAGACGTCGAGGCCGAAATTATTGTAACAACGATCAAACGATCACATTTAGCGTTTTGTATTATAGAATGCTCTCCGATATTCTACGAAAGATCGCGTTATTTTCGCCGCACTTTGGCGAGAAACGACTAATATGGCGGTTCCGCCCGATCCTTCCAACGCGCGCGCGCACGAACGCGGGACGAACGTCGAGACCGAAATTACGATACTACATAACAAGGATCGTACACCCTGTACGAACGGCTTATAACGTTACAACGATCACATTAGTGTTTCATAGAATACTCCGATACTCTGCGAAATACACTCGCGACGCAATACGAACTCACGATACGGCGTAAAAAATGCAGAACGACGCGTACGCGGCACTATCCCAGGGAGAAGTGATAATAACGAAATCGATGTCGATGTCAATTCGACTTTGACTTCGACTTCGATTCGATATGTCACTTCTCGCTGGATCCAGCCGCCTCGACGCGGAGCGCAACACTCCGCGCACAAGGAGGGAGAAGGGGGGGGGGGAATAACACCAGATATTAGAAATACAAATTTTAGAATCAGTCCACTTTGCGTATACAGCGAAATAATAGCATGAACAAATTCATGACGCATTTGTCAACTTACATTTCGTTACACGTCGAGCGAGATAGCCAAGATGGCACGGCGACTCTAACCCTTTCGAGCGCACACAAACCAACGGACGCGGGACGGCGATATCGAAATCACGATGTGGCGTGTAACAATAAATGATCACGTTTAGGATTTTACGAACGTTCGATATACTGTGAAACACACTTGCGACACGAAAAAGCGAACACGGGTCTATCAATAGCCCCGGCAATCGTAAATATATCAAAACTCAACTTTGCATATCGATGCAACGAAATGATCACCGATGACGCGAATAACGTTCACGATGCTCTATTCGAGCTACGTGTACTTTCGATGCATTTGAACGAGAGAAACGATGTATGATACGGCATAGACGATTCCGTAACCTAACTCACAGTTACGAGACGTCGAAAGCGCGACACTGAAGCGTACTAACGATCGCGTTCAATGCGTTACTTTCCGAGATGCTCTTGCTACGACACGACACGCACGAAAACCGCTCTCGAACGATAATGGTCACGAAATGCGAGACAATTTGAACGAGATTCTAGCAATCGCGACGCAACACGCAACTAATAACTGACGATTTGAAATATATCAACAACACACAACTTTGCATAACGATGCAGCAAACTGATCACAGATGGCGCGAATAAATTCAAGACGCACTCTTTTCAATATCGCGATATTATTACCGACAATAGATACGAATAAAATTAAATTCGTCTATATTGCAAAAATACGTCTCAACGATTTAAATTTCTTTCGCATAATAATTCCAGAATATAATAATAAAACATATCTATGTACGAAGAAATGATTGCGATGCACAGGCACATACGTCTATGCCGACGTAACGCTAACGTGACAGCGCCAGCTGATGGTTTCTCGACAAGGCACCGTCAGCTGACCTCAAGCGTCGCAGACAGCGGCAGACGCGTATTCGTAAATAACGACGCGCACAAGACAGGTTGTCGAGTTGCTCCCTTTGATAAACGACGTACGCGATATGGTAGACTTAAAGACAAACGTCAGTTTCGCGTGCCAACGGTGTCTGCAGCCGCTGAGACTAGATTCGAGCTTCGACCACCTCGGGGAACACACTCTGGCTGAACTCTCACGTAGGTAATTTCTATTTTGTACTGGCGACTCGAACGTTCATCGCAAATCCGATTGTACGATATCTTCGTGTTGATAATGCTTTTCCGCGCGTTGCTCATAATTCACGTATGACGCGCTAATTTGTGTTTTCAATAACATCGTCTCTGAGTAATCTGAATTTTCTTATTTTAATTCTGTAGCTAGCGTGAATTCTATTCTATGCATTTGTGTGTAAAATGACTTTTATATAATATATATATCTAAATTTTACAGTGTCATTCAGCATACAGAAAAACAAATGTTAGCTTTTATTTATGTAATTAGACCATGTTAGAGGTGTAATTTGAGCTCTATATATATTTTAATTACATGTGTGTCTGTGTGTTTGAATATCTAATAATAGGTACAAAGTATAACCACTTGATTTGACTGTACTTATCTACATTGCAAGTTATATAAATATCTTATTGCAGTTCCTATACAACAGCAAATTGTTGGAGAATTAGAACCTCAAAGTGACAGTATAGAACACTTGGTTCAACCATTCAGACTGACTGAATCAGGAAATGGTACAAATGGATTTATGTTAGTTGGCGACTCTGGCGAAACGGAAAGCTTAAGTCATCATTTAAAGGTATTTAAAAGAGATTTGAAGAATATTTTAAATCTATAGCTAGCAATTTGATTTGTACTTTTCAGGTACGAGCAACATTGTTTGACATTCTCAGCAGTAGCAGTTCAGCAGATCATCCACTTTGTGATGAATGTACAGATAGCCTTTTACTATTAATGGATCAGCAATTACGAATGACAGAAGGAGAATGGTCAGATTATAATGAGTACCTGAAGAAATTAGAAACCGAACAACAATATCAGGGACATGAAGACGTAGAGATGGAAAATCTTACAAAGGAATTGCAGGATGTAAAGGCTGAGGAAGAAAGAATGATAAGAGAGTTGGAGGCATTGAGAAAGGAAGAAATAGCTACTAGAAATGCTATAGCGGAACAGGAGAGAGAAAGGGAGAGATTGCAAAGTGAGGAGGATAGGTACTGGAAAGAGTATTCAAAACACAGAAGAGATCTCATGTTAGCTGACGATGAATGTCGAAGGTAAATAAAATACCTAAAACATTGTTAAATCACTTTTTTTCAAGTCTTCAAAAATTGTTTATTAATATTATTACATTTCCTAAAATCGAATGTTTTCTTATAGTTTGGATAATCAACTAGCATATGCAGCTTCACAGCTCGAAAGGTTGAAAAAAACGAACGTTTTTAACGCCACATTTCATATATGGCATTCAGGTCATTTTGGAACTATAAATTCATTTCGATTGGGACGATTGCCGAGTGCGCCAGTGGATTGGAGCGAGATAAACGCCGCATGGGGACAAACGACCCTTTTGCTAGTAGCCCTTGCGCGCAAAATGAATTTAACGTTCAAGCGTTTCCGTTTAGTGCCATTTGGCAATCACAGTTATATCGAGGCTTTGGATCAGAACAAGGAGCTTCCACTGTACGGAAGTGGAGGATTCAAATTTTTATGGGATACAAAATTTGATGCAGCTATGGTAGCATTTCTGGATTGTTTGCAACAATTTAAGGAACAAGTAGAAAAGGGAGACAGCGAATTTTGTCTGCCATATAGGATGGATCGAGGCAAAATTGAAGACTCCGCGACGGGCAACTCCTATTCCATAAAGTATGTTTTGATTCAGAAATATTTTTTCAAGTCTAATCTACAAGTAAAAAATTTGCTGACGATGTGAAAAGCTTTTATCTAAACTTTCTATTCTTTTTTCAGAATACAATTCAATTCAGAAGAACAGTGGACCAAGGCCTTAAAGTTCCTACTAACAAATTTAAAATGGGGTCTTGCATGGGTTAGTTCTCAATTCACAAAGGATGAACTGAATACCAATTGAATGTCAGCCTCCTTGTAATTGTATGTAATTTCAATTGTGCAACTATCTCGTCATTGCTTGTGTATAAATGCTCTATTTGTAAATAAATACCGTTGAACAATAGTATTGGTTTTTACTTGCAATTAGTTTACTGTTTTTTAACTTATCTTAGTGAAGATATAAAATTTTATCGTATTTAACAGTATTCAGATTTATCAAGTAAGAACCAAGACACACCATAAAGAAAATTGGCAGGACTTTGTACCTCTTTCAATTTTATATAATCCTTTAGCTCAGGAATGCTCAATTCCACTAGTTCTATGATTTCACCTTCGGACTCATCATCACCACCTTTAATAAAGACTCAAATTAAGCATAGATTCGAAATTTTTTTGTATATTTTAAATATAATGTGCCGATTATATTACAATAGTAATATTCCTTTAAACTACATAAAAATTATTTTAACCAAAAGTATTCATAGTATTCAAACTTACCAGGATGTATCTGCATATCATCTGTGACTTCTACATAAAAAATGGTTTCTTTTGCACTGGTACGAGAAATGGATCTAGAAAACATAAAAATATACTTTTTAATAATTATATTTTTATATTCTAGATGTAACTTGACAGTTTTATATTACATATGCTACAAGGGATACCAGAAGTCTTTTATTACTTCTAAATTTGATAAGCATATTTATCTTTTACACATTGACAAAAGGTAATGACTAGAAGATAGTAAATATTTCAGACTCACAGGAAAGTAGTAATTTGTTTAAATGCCGAAGCGGGTGCTTCATAGCCGCATTCTTCTTTCAATTCATCTTTAGCAATCGACAAGAGACTTATCCTTGTCTACGATACCAGCGCAGAGTTCCGAGGTCAACCCCAGAGTTGCAGGATAACGTTCAACGTCGATCACGTCTTGTTTCTCAGGTAGGAATGTATAATATACTGCCGGAATTGCCTGACAAATACGAGCTTCCTTCGACTTACGTTGAAGATGACTATACTCACGCTGTCGTGAATTTTTATGACGTCCCAATTTTTAGAATGACAGCCTTGCGTGAAATGCAAGCGGACGCTTTTTAACCAGGGCGAGTCCTGCGAAATCTTTCCCACGAAAACATCGTGTAGATCGAGTATTTTCTTACGTACGATCTGATTCCTGTCATTCTGTGCCATGACATCCATCTCCTATCAAAATATTACGAAAAAAACACGGAGCACGGAGTAAACATTTCCCTTAACTATTGTCGATAATTAGATAATGACAGTGGACTTTGGTCGCGTCGTGGGCGACAGATGTCGCGCATGGTACCAAATCAAGCGCCAAAATAGGAATTCGCCGTACAAGTAAAACGAATCATATACTCCAAAAACATCTTTCCAGTGCTTTCGAATTCGATGAGATAACTGACTTCATTAAGCTTGCATAATCTATTATACACGAAACTTATCTTCTTATACGTTTTCAATTTGACATAATAGATCCTATAAATCCCTGTAAGCACACAATATTCCTGAAATATATTATATAATATTATTAAAAATTAAAATACTACTGTATGAATAGCAACAATATCAAAGATATGAGGATGTAAAAATGGAGGATCTTACAAGGAATTGTAGGATGTAAAGACAGGGAAAGAAAGAATGATAAGAGAGTTGGAGGCATTGAGAAAGAAATAGCCACTAGGAATACTATAGTGAAACAGGAGAGAGAAAAGGAGAGATTGTAAAGTGAGAATAGGTATTGGAAAGTATATTCAAAATACAGAAGAGATCTCGTGTTAGCTGACGACGAATGTCGCAGGTAAATAAAATACCTAAAACATTGTTAATCACTTTTTTCACATCACCAAAAATTATTTATTAATATTTTTATTACATTATCTAAAATCGAATTTTTTCTTAAAGTTTCGATAATCAATTAACATATGCAACTTCACAGCTCAAAAGGTTGAAAAAAACGAACGTTTTTAACGCCACATTTCATATGGTATTCAAGCCATTTTGGAACTATAAGTTCATTTCGATTGGGACAATTATCGAGTACACCAATAAATTGAAGCGAGATAAATGCTGCATGAGGACAAACAATCCCTTTGCTAGTAGCGCTTGCGCGCAAAATGAATTCAACGTTCAAGTGTTTCCATTTAGTGCCATTTGGTAATCACAATTATATCAAAGCTTTGGATCAGAATAAAGAGCTTCCACTGTACGGAAGTAGAGGGATTCAAATTTTTATGGGATACAAAATTTGATGCAGCTATGATAGAATTTCTAGATTATTTGCAATAATTTACAGAACAAGTAGAAAAAGGAGACAGCGAATTTTGTCTGCCATATAGGATGGATCGAGGCAAAATTGAAGACTCTGCAACGGATAACTCTTATTCCATAAAGTATGTTTGGATCAGATATTTCTTTTGTCAAGATCTAATCTACACGTGAGAAATTTATTCGTAATGTGAAAAACTTTTATCTGAACTTTCTGTTCCAAGGCCTTAAAGTTCCTACTAATAAATTTAAAATGGGATCTTGCATAGATTAGCTCTCAATTCACAAAGAATGAACTGAATACTAATTGAATATCAGCCTCATTGTAATTGTATGTAATTTCAATTGTGCAACCATCTCGTTATTACTTGTGTATAAATGCTCTATTTGTAAATAAATATAGTTGAACAATAGTATTGGTTTTTACTTGCAATTAATTTACTATTCTTTAATTTATCTTGTTGAGTAAGATATAACTTTTATCATATTTAACAGTATTCAGATTTATTAAGTAAGAACCAAGACACGCCATAAAGAAAACTGGCAGGACTTTGTACCTCTTTCAATCTTATATAATCCTTTAGCTCAGAAACGCTCAATTCCACTATTTCTATGACTTCACCTTCGGACTCGTCACCACCACCTTTAACAAAGATTCAAATTAAGCACAGATTAGAAATTTTTAAATATATTTTAAATATAATTTGCTGATAACATCACAAAAGTAATATTCTTTCAAACTACTTAAAAAAATTATTTTAACCAAAAGTATTCATAGTCTTACCAGGATGTATCTGCATATTATCTGTGACTTCTACATAAAAAATAGTTTGCTTTGCACTAGCAGAAGCACTGGATCTAGAAAACATAAACATATACTTTTTAATAATTATGTTCTTATATTTTAAATGTAACTTAAAAGTTTTATATTATTCTACAAATTATACCAGAAATCTCCTATTATTTCTAAATTTGTTAAGTATATTTATCTTTTGCACACTGACAAAAGGCAATGACTAAAGCATAGTAAATGTGTCAGACTCACAGGTAAGTAGTAATTTGTTTAAATGCCGAAGTCGGTGCTTCGTAGCCGCATTCTTCCTTCAATTCATCTCTCGCAATCTCGACGAGAGACTTATCCTTGTCTACGATACCAGCGCAGAGTTCCAAGGTCAACCCCAGAGTTGCAGGAAAGCGTTCAACATCGATCACGTCTTGCTTCTCCGGTAGGGATGCATAATACACTGCTGGTCGGAATTGCCTGACAAATACGAGTTTCCTTCGACTTACGTTGAAGATGACTATACTCACGCTATCGTGAATTCTTATGACGTCCCAACTCTTAGACTGACAGTCTTGTGTGAAGTGCAAGCGGACGCTTCTTAACCAAGGCGAGTCCTGCGGAACCTTTCCCACGCGGACATCGCGTAGATCGAGCATTTTCTTACGTACGATCTGATTCTTCTCATCCTGTGCCGCGACATTCATTTTCTATCAAAATGGAACACGATGGAACACGGAGCACCGAGTAAACCTTTCCCTTAACTCCCGTCGATAATGACAGTGGACTTTGGACACGCCGCAGGTGATAGATGTCGCGCATGGTACCAAATCAAGCGCCAGAATACGAATTCACTGTACAAGTAAAACGAGTCATATACTCCGATAACTCCGATACTCTCAGTGCCTTCGAGTCCGATGATATAACTGATTTCATTGAGCTTGCATAATTTATTTATACATGAAACTTATCTTCCTATTATACATGTTCAATTTGACATAATAGATCTCATAAATCCCTATAACCATACAATATTCCTAAAATATTATATAAATATTAAAAATTAAAATATTACTATAAATATTCTGAAAATATTTAATATTTAATATTCTTAATATTATGGAATTTTTATTTAATATTTTTCAATATTACGAAAACTGTTTGTTAATGTTCTATAACCACTTAATATAATATTTTTGTTGTATTACTTTCATATTCGTAAAATATTATAAAAATATTCATATAGTTTTGAGATTTAAAAGAATAAACATTTCTTGAAGTGTATTATAAAATTATTAAAAATGAGTAGTACGTTTAAGTTCAATTTTTTATTTTACATTTCCATCTATTTCTTGTAAATTCTACTTCACTTTAATAAAAAAAGTTATTAGATTAGAAAAAAATTATTTAGATTGTTTATAAAAAAATTATATTAATGTTATTAATTTTAAAAATAGTATTTAATATTATATAACATTAACTAGAATATTATTTGATGTTAAATAATATTATGCTTATTGGGATAATATTCAATGGACTGAGATCATAACATATCGGTCCTAATTACATTAATCTATTTAAAATTATCACTAGCGCGGTATCAAATGCATATTATCTTTTAGTAATAATAAATCTTTGTGAATTAATTGATTAATTTATATCTCGATAATTTAAAATCAACTAGAAATAAACGTTATACAGACTTGTTTCTCTTTATATCCTTTTAAGTAATATCGGTCATTTTAGCAGCGAGATATTAAATTTACGAGGGATGTAATCGTTTCATCTCTCGGCAAATTATTTTCGCAATTAGTCGACTGAGCTTATGAAAAGTATGGGTTACACGTAATCGAATTTAACGCGTCGTGTAAAATTAGGATCGGTGTAACGTAACCGGTCGCACAACGTGCACTGCACTTAAATTTTTGGTAAGATACGAACCTTCGATAAAGCTGCTTCCCTTTCACGATCGTGCTAGGATAATGAGCGAAGGGTGGAGGAGGAGGAGGAGAGGGAGAGGGAGGGCGGTTTCGTTACTTCTTTCTTTTCTTTTCCTTTTTGCCTTTTCTCTCCCTCTTCTTCTTCGGCACATCGTCCGTTAGCTTGAACGCATCGAGAATCTCCTGCTGCCTGACCTGGGTGTCTACGTGAATCACGTCTGGCTTCTTGCGATACCTGTTGACCGCCGCCGGTGGCGAGAATTCGATTTCCATGTCTGACGCCGTGGAGCTCGATGCGACGGAAGCGTCGTCCTTGTTGCGCACTATCTTAAACTGTAGCGGCTTCATCGGCTCCTCCAACTGTGACACATCCGCGGTGGCCTCCTGCTTAATCGGATACATTGTTACGTAGTACGTGCCGTCCTTACGGTGTATGTGCAGGGTCGGTGGCGGTTCCGCATCTTCCTCGATCTCCTTCTTCACCTGCGACACGTAGCTCGGACTCTTGTACATCTTACCGCGTCGCAAGCTGGTGCGCGAGGGTACCAATTTTGCCCGATAATCCTCCACCGTGGAAGCACCCTTCGCCTCTTTCAACAACTCGTTCAAGAAACGCCCGATCGCGCCCGGCTTCCAACCAATTCGTGGCTTAAACTTACTCACTGCTGAACTTGTGTTCCACAGCCAGCCCATGTTAGCCGGCACCCTAAAGCGTGGATCGATGCAATTCTTGTGGCCGTAGTTAGTCCCGGGATAAACATCACCAATGGAATAAACGTATCGCATCACTCGCCTGCTGATTTTGATAGAACTCTTGTCACGATCACCACCCAAACTTGGCTTAGACATTGCCTTCGGATATCGGTCCTTTTCTATAAATTTACCTGTAGCCTTATTCGCACCGATCGTACCTGGCGATATCGATTGCATCGGCTTGATCTGCGTCTCTTCGATCTCGTGCGGTACTGTCCGGTCATCTTTAGGTTTCTTCCGGCGAGATTTGCATTTCGGTTCACCACAAGGACCAACGTCAACGTCCAGCGGTACGGAAGTCGTAACGTCCAGTTCTTTCTGCTTTTCCAATTTCTCTTCTTTCTTGTCCTCCTTCTTCTTTGGCTTGACGGCGATCGGGAATAGCGGCGCTTCTGGTAACGAAGGTATTGCCTCACGTACGATACCGGTGCGTCCCGGAACCGCTGTCGTTATAGCGGTAGGTGGGATATAAGGTGTGGAGACGGTGCTAGAGATAGGTTTACCAATTTGCGTGTTGCAAGGTGCGAGACACTGATTCAGCAATGCTGGCGAAAGGGGATAGTCTCGTTTTCTCTCTCCTGGTGCTTCTTGAATGGCGTAATCCTTCTGTATGTCTCGACCAAAATAAGGACTTTCTGATGGATCCATCAAGCCAAGACCCACCAGACCTGGCACTTGACCGAGAGAATCCACAAATTCTTGGGCCTCCTTGAAGGCGCGAATCATGCAATCTGCGCCTACACACGGTTTTTTCGTACACTTAAACGCATCAGTTTTCCAAGACGACAAAGCTTTTCCTGGACAAATGCACTTTGCCGCTTTAATTCCATCCGCCGTTCTTGGTCGGGGTTTGCACTGCAAATTAGCGCCCATTTTTTTGCTCTTGTCATATATCACGGTCATCGTTTCGGAAAGCGCGTAGGCTGATGCACCATAGTCACTTCCACCCGTCATGCGATTTTTCAAATTAACATCATTCTGGTGCCACGTGTATTCCTCGTCCAATAACGCTTCTTTGTGTAAGTAATTATTCTCTACATCTTCACCACCTCTCATTCTCGTAGAACCATCAATTGTCACATTTCGTTCCACATCTGATTTTACACTTAAATTGTTGGAGGCAAGTGTAGCGAGCGATGGAAAATGTTTAAGAGCATCGGGATTTCTCAAAGCCATGCAACAAGAACGGATGCATCCAGAACGACACATCATTGGATGCGTCGATCGGTTTGTCGGTAGACACGAACAAGTCGGTTCGTCAGGATAGGTCTTGTAGATTAACCCACGATACTTGTGATCATTCAATTTCTCGGCGCTCGTTAATTTTTCGAATCCTGGCTGGTCCATCGATACACGTGGTGATGATTGCGGTCTCATCAACGCGAATTTTGCCTCTGCATCGCGATCGTTTTGCTCATATAATTTTGAATACGTAGGATCCAAAATTTCGTGTAATAACGATGTATCATTTCTACCTTTTGTTTTATACTTTTCGTCGTTTATATCTTCGCCGGACAGTTTCGTGCAAGGAAACTTCCAACCGAGAGGAAATCCTCGAAGTACAAATGATTTTTCGCGAAGCGTAAGATGATTTATAATGGAGCTTCCAAAACACGACAGCCTTAGGCATATCGATATAGATCCGCATGAATTCCCATGCTCATCGGTCAAAGTGTAAATCTTTGTAAACGTGTGTGACTTTGATAACCCGTCTATCTTGTTCTTGGCCGCAGCTATGCGATCGCAGAAACATCCTGGCAAAAATGCCGTTGCCGCGCAGAGAAGAACATGTCCGACGTCATCTCGTGGATTATTATTCTTACCGCAAGGAATCCAATACACTTCAGTACTTAAAGGAGTCGATTTAACAGATTGTATTAAATCATTTGGTGTCCGAACGAGCAAACATGTCTTGCCTTCGCAACTGATATATTCATTAGAAAATTGATTTTCTTCACATATAATTTTCCTGTCATTAACCCTGACAATGATGTCGACAGGTTTGAGATCAACGAAACCTATACGTACCATCAAATCGCACTCTTCGTTATTAACAGTAGCATATATCTCGGGATATAGATTTAGATGATCAATGAGAATTTCAAGCATGTACAATTGTTCTCCTGTTAATATTGACATCTTTTTCTTCAAAGCCATTTCGGATGAATCAAATACGGGAATGAATAGACACGCAAACGTTGTCAGCTACACGACAAATTTAGAAGGCGACTCCGGATTAACGTTAACGATGCGTCTGTACGAATAACGCCATTAATTTTGCAAGCGTTTCGGATCTGAAATTAAACGATCTTCCCGCGCGTGCATCAAACCAATTAATTGACATTTCCAGTTGTCAGACGCGGTTACCATAACGACGAATCAAAATTAATTCATCAAATGTAGAAAATCGCACTTCAGAGTTCTTGGAAAACATCTACAAAGTTTACTTCTTGACTTTCTTCTTTTTATCTTTGTCCTTTATCTTCGTTTTCTTACCTTTCGGTAGTTTCTTTTTCTTAGTTTTCGGTTTAAGTTTCTGCAACACCGCGATTTTTTTATCGAGAAGATCTGGCGATACAAATCGCTTTACACAGATCTCTCGTTCCTTGTCCTGTTCACCGGAAACGACAGATTTGGGGTGCAGCTCATAGTTCGTCCTGAAGATGCGTCCGAGGCACGCAACAATGAGCTCCATATTCAGCGTGCCGGAAGGATTTTCACCCGGGTCTAAAAGGTGGATATCGCCCTTCACCTTGAACGGTTTTGGCTGATTTTCAGGATCGTTGCCGATCATGGCGACCTGGTCGCACAAACATCCTGGTAAAGTCAATTCAGTCTCCGCGGTGGGATAAGTGTCGCCTGCGCGAAACACGCCGATCTTCAGGCTCGACGAGCGTAGTTCTTGAACCAGATCCCGCGGTCGCTTGATGAATAAGCAGCATTTACCGATCATAAAGCGCAAGTCCTGATCGCGCTTTGACGCGTCCGAGTCGTCTCGCGTGAACTCGAACACAGGGAAATCTAAGAGTTTGATCTTGATCACGATAGGATGCCCGCTGACGTCTTTGATTTTGCCGGGCGTCAACGTCAATTTATCGATCAGTATCTCGATTAGGTAGATCTGCTCGTCGTGACCGCCGAAACAAGACATGACGTGACTCGAAGCGGGGAATCAAGTCGTATCTGTGAATTAAAATAGATTCGATCGAGCAGTTGATATTTCCATCAACGTAGCTGAAATAATTTTGTAGCAAAAGTTATAAAAATCAAAATAATATAATATTGTGTAAAACAGTTGGTAAAATTTTTCGCCAAAAATTTGGAGGTTTAAAAGTATCGTGAATGGTTGACAGATGGTGAGTAACAGTAGAATGACGGTTTATGTCAGCGTGATAATGGCAGCAATTTGCTCGAATCGTATGAGTTTATTCGCGCTGTCTCATCGCCAACGCAGAGTGTCACTCGCTGGTCGTTTTGCTGAATTTTATGGAACAAATTGAAACTTTGCCGAAAGAAACGTGTGATCAAAGAAGATTAATTTAATTAACGTCTCATACAAAATGTTTTCTTAATACGAAGATTCGATTTTAAATACGACTTTATTTGATACAGCTTTTTTCACGTGTGCACGCATACATCATCATCGATGTGGGAATGAAGAAAAAACCCATCAACTTACGGTCACGTATATCCCATCCACTATCCGCGCGACTCTTTGGCGTTTCTAATTTCACTGGCAGTTATTACCTAGCTCCCAAGGTGGTATATACTTAAAGTCGACGCGGTGCGAAAGATGCCGCTAAAACCGTTACGGAAAACCTGCGAGAAAGACACCTTCGCAAATTCATGCTTTCCATGTTCCTCATTAGGAACAATAATTCCACCAACATCATCTACGTCTTCTTGTCTTCTGCTTACGGAACGCGCGATTCCCTTACTACTACTCTCTTAAATCGAATCGATCAGATCTCATTGATTTCAGAAGAAAGAAAATAGTATAAAAGCGGTACGCTTGTCGCATTTCAATTTTGCCATAGAAAGATAAAATCTCTATTAAAAAAATTTTTAATTTGTCATAAAATCTATAAATATAATAGTATACATGCCTCGTATAATAAAAATAAAAATAAATTGCGATACTTTCATTCTGTTTCGATCTCTTTTCATTCACTAAATGAATTGTATCTATTTTAAGTTATTTACCTCGTTTGAGAATCAATCGTCAGGAGCGGCGCGCGCCGCGCAGCGACGAGTAATTCCGACAACGAGATTTCTCGATCGTTTGGGACGAGGATCCCATTCCGTAGATTTCGGCGGGAGCAGCATCTCGAACCCGAAGGGCCCTTAAGACACCGAAAACCAAAGTATGCACTAATTGGTACGGACGCGCGCGCACACTCGCACACGCGCACACACGCACACGGTTCGAGACGAGATAGGCGAACGACAGAGCCACAGAGCGAAGAGCAGGATGGACCTGCACGGAGCGGAACGAGAGATATATATTCTGAAGACTGTGTGCTCGTCCGAAGCTAAGCGCGGTGGAAGCCCATCGGACCTCGGACCGAAGTAAAATTCCAGACCCGGGCGACACGGCGGCTCATTAAAATGCTTCTGGGAGTTTTGGGCGCGGGACGCTTCTCGGATAATTGGTGATTAGCGATTAAAACGAACGAATGTATCTTTGCCGGCCGGTCCAGCTCCTTTTCCTTTTTCCTCGCGAGTTGCCGACCGCGCGCGGACGAGGTCCACAAAGTCCATAATGTCCGGGTCTTATTGTTAGAGGGGTCCTCGACGCGTCGCTCATCCCGTGCCCTCGCATCGCGGGCTGACGGTGACGATCCTCTCGCTTCCTGCAGTCGCAGTTCCCTTTTTCTCCTCGCGAAAGAAACGTCTTTTAATCGTGCGACCCAACCGTCTCACAGGATCGCTTTACGAGGGCGCGCCTGGGAATCTCAGCTGCCTGAAGAGGGTCTGCGGTGATAGTCGCAGCGGTATTCGAATGACCGGAAATAAAGATCGAACGGGTGGACATTAATTTACCATGGGTTCTTTATACCGGAAAGAACTTATCGTTCTTCTAGTTCGCTCTCTCGTATCGCTCGTATAAGATAATCTTAAAGACCAGCTCCTGTTTTGGCTCGCTCGTACAATGTCTTTCGTGATTCTTATTTAAGCTTTCATTCTCAAGCAACAAATTACGCTGCAGGAAACGTCCTGCCCTGGCAAATGTCAATTAGCATATACACTAGTGTTACCTCAAATAAGACACTGTGCAAACAATGAATTTTCAAAGAATTCAACAACGCCCGATAATTACGCGCATTCAAGGTTGATTTCATAGCACTTTGCTGCGCTGTCGTAATTTGTACTGTATTTACGTCAGAAACTCACAAGTGCAAGCTCAAACAATGGCAAGAGTACTCGAAGAATAGTCCGTAATCAAATTAAGTGTCGCGCGTCCGCTTAAGGATTAATCACTGTAATCAGCGATCTTTCCGCGATAGTGCGCCACGATGGGTACCCCCTATTTCCGGTTCCATCGATGACCGTTATCCCAGAACCTGCGTATATTCAAGGGGAATGCGCGTTCAAGAGGACGAATGCACGTCGCGACAGGATGAGACCGTCGTGTCTCTTTCCTTCTCTATCTCTCTTTCTCTTGCGTTACGACCTAAATCCGTTACGACGTTGAACCTATTTTCTCCTGCTGCTAAGCGGTCGCACCGCTTAATTATAAACATCGTGGAGAAATCTTCGTCGCTCACGAAGACGATCCCACGACGTTCTACGCTAGTTATTTGACTTCTCGTGCATAGGTAGCTCCTCTACTCGTCTCTACGTACTTGTTACAATAAGCCAAGAGCAGACTACTCTGCTGGAGTCTCGGAGTTCATCGGCAATTTGAATAATTTTCTCTCGAGAACGATTTCTCGTAACGATTTCGCCTAACGTTGTATCGCTTTTTATCACACGGAGTTGCTTCTCGTGCCTAAGGACGATTGATTCTGTTTAACGATACTTGCATATGTATCATACATTAGTTAGGCAAACGTTTTTTTCCTGGGCTTAGAATGACTCTTGCATTTTCGAAATAATTATCAATCATTTCGATGTACATTTATTTAAAAAATAATTGTGCACATTGTAGCTATCGAATAATATTGATTTAAAGTAAAAGTAACGCACAAGAAACAAAATATAAAAATTTTTTTATATTTTCTTTAAGTATTCACAAAAATAGCCTTAAAGTTTTGAAAAGCTAAAGCTTTATATTTGTATTTTTAAAAAATCTCAAAAAATTACTTTTTTTAACGTTTTAAAGTAAGTACCCTCCTTAAATAGAAAGATCATTTTATTAATTTACATTAATTGAATATTTTATTATCTGCATGTACCGTAAACGTATGAGAAATGTTTTAAACGTTAATTTGCGAGAGATTCTTTATGTCGAAAGAAACTTATCACCTCTTCGCAAGATACTTTTAAAAATCGCACGCAGATCCTGTTCTAGCATCTCGTGATATACTTTAACAGCATTCTCTCGAGAGTAGTTTAAATCTTATAAATGGAGCAGAATGGATCGTTGCACTGAATGATGAAAAAAAGTACTGTCATAATTACCTCTCTCTCGATACTCATTAGCGTAAGTTCGGCGTCAATATTCGGTAATTTTAAAATGCATATCTCATGAAATTGATTCGCTCGCACTTAACAGTGCAATGGCTGTATTTTCAGGCATTATATTCCGCGAATATATATTTATTCTTGATTGCATGTTTGTTCAAATAACAAATAATAAATAATATAAAATAATAATCGAGTCTAAACGCAAGCTTGTAAAACTTAAAATGATGAAAATGTAAAGAAACGTTGTGCTCGACGACAGGAGGGTGACCATCGTGGTAACAGTGTTAAATTACGCGCGCATTACGTCACACTATCTCTTCCCGCGCATTTTTCCTGCGGTATTCTACTTTGCCCGGTGTCCGAGGTATGCCCGTCGCGTCTAATTTACGTCGCGGGGTCAGGACGACAATTAATAACTTTGATTCTTTCGTCACGGTGTTACAAAGTGATTAATTTTCAGAGGGGGATAAAGGGAATATTGTGCAAAGCGGAATACGATCGCGTTTCGGTTATCAATACGCGATTATAACCTCACTTGCGCGAGTGTGCGTAAACATGATGGAAAAGTGTTAGATAGACAAAAGGAAAGGACTGTCGAATGTCGAACGATTTGATTTTCTTTCGTTCAATCGTTTATGCTGTGGACAAAGTATCGCAATGTTATATTTTGGAAGCGTGTTTATGGAGCGACAAGGGTGCGATCTTTGTCGCGGTAGCTGCGTGAAGTTAGGCGCTCATCGCATTGATTGCGTCACGCTATTTCGTCCCGCCGCCCGCGCATTTTTCCTGTCCTGATCGCGTATAAATTACTTGTCGCGGGACAAAGATATAACTTGGATTCTTTTGTATTGAGCCCGTCGCGGTGTCATAAAGTAATAAACTTTCGGAGGGATTGGAGAGGGTGTTGTGCAAAGCGGAGTACGATCGTGTTTCAGTCATCAGCGCGATTATAACCTCACTTGCGCGTGTGTAAACATAATGGGAAAGCGTCAAATAGACAAAAGAAAAGGACTGTTGACGAGTGTCGAACGATTTGGCTCTCTTTCGTTCAGTCGTCTGTGCTGTGAACAAAGTATCGCAATTGTTATATTCATTGTTAGTGCGCAACCGTAAATTAATTTGCGCGAGTGTGCGCGAGTGCAATGAGGAAGCTGCCTGCATCCGAAGCTGCCACGGAGAAATGAGAGAGGAGGAGGAGGAGGAGGAGGAGGTAACCTGGGAAACATCCGGCAACGATGAAACAGCCGCGGGTGAGTAATTTATTATTTATTTATTTGTCACCTGCGGAATATTTGATCGTTTCCTATACGCGACAATTGCATTTAGCGTCTTAATTTATCGCGTAATATAATGTGATAAAACAGAAAGTACAGGTTATCTTGAGAGATTTAAATATTATTTACAATACCTAATATACATAAAAAATATTTTACTATATCAAAGTACGATCTTTAATTAATATTAAGTAGTATGCAATCAATTGGAAAGAAAGTACGTTGGAAATCGTGATCGTGCGATGCGATTGCTCGCTGGTACCTATAAAAAAAAAACACGCGAAAAAAAACGTCACGAACGGAGCCGGAATCGGATTTTCAATGATCTAGATCTGGGTAGCACCAGGAAGCCGGGATCGAAGACAAAATTACCGGTGCCGGTGGAAGGAGGGAGGCCTCGTTCGCTCGCTTGGAGAGGTCAGAGGGCGATAGCGGTACCTTCCTCTCTGCACAGAGGTAGACCTCTCTCGTCCTACCGCCTATCTCCTCGCGAGAGAATAGTGTAGGTACGTACTCTCCACGCTCCAGTACAGACATTTCCCCGTTGCGCGCGAATGTATTCGTGGACGATGAGCCACGCGGTTGTATACGACGCGAGCAGGGTCGGGGGGAATGTATTCGTGCAACGAATACCTGAGAGTGCAACCGACGTTGCTCGATGACTACGTGGCGGACCAACTAGGTCTCGTGGTGATGAAACGAGACGGCCCGCGTCGGTTCGTGATGGAGAGAGAGAGAGAGAGACAGAGACAGACAATCGGTTTATTAAAGGATATTCCTCCCGCGGCGCTAGACGAGATTTGTCAAACAACCGACGGCGGTGGCGGCGGCAGCGGCGGATCCTAATTTGTTCTCGTGCGTGTCTCGGCCACGCTGAAAGAGCCGTAGGTGGCTTGCCAGGAGATTGTTTCGCCGGACGATGAGTGGATGGTTATCCCGTATCGGGACTACCAACAGGCTGCTCGATGCGATAGTATAAAAGGTTAAGGATTGACGTTACCATGTTAACCCTTCGCCCGCGACCGGCTTCGTTCGCCTCGACTCGAGAGAAAATAATATCGCGTTATTATGTAACGCGGCCTATTTATTTTATATACGGCAGTTAATTAGATAGTACTCGCGCGATTACGTTGACGCTGCAACATTGTATAAATAAGTAATTATGGAAAATATAATACGCAACTGTGACGACAGACTCTAATGACGTGTGACATACGCGATGTTAAAAGGCGCAAGGTTCCACTTCGTTTCTCACGCTCCGATACGAAAGATTATTATTACGCGATAGCACAATAATATATGATCGTATTTTTCTCGCCGCGATTATTAACTATGAACTGTAGCTTTTACGAAATTATTAAACGAAATAAAAAAAAATTTTAAAAAGATAATATCACGAATGATTACAGGAAGTACGATTTCTATATTTTTGCGAAAGACGATAAACGTACGTCGAATCCGCGATAGACAAATAGACAAATAGACAAATTAGCACTCCATTCGCCGTTTGATGTGATTAACTGTCATATAATTAAGCGTTACGATACTAAGAATAACCATTGTATGTATGTTAATCGTCGACAAAAAACTTTGCGAAAAATATTTCTTGTCTCGTTGGGTAAACTCATTCATGCTCATATGCTTTAAAAAAAGGAGTGGAAAAGAACGACGGGGATATTCTCTACCCAAGATACTGCTTTCAGATTCTCTTGCTCGGCTGTGTCACAAACTAAGAGAATTAATGACCAACGCCATGCCTCGTGACGACAACGACTCCCAGCAATACTGGCGGTAATTGCGTTAAACTTGACATTTATTTTACGACGGTCTTCCACGACGGTTAGCCGGCCAACAATCATTTTCGTTGGAAGCGACAAAGAGACTTACCGCCAAAATGAACAGACGCGTTTAAATCTCAAGGCCGTTTCGTCCACTTTACGTAGCGTTCACGTTCTGCACCTTTGCCTGGGAACGGGAAACACGTTTTGATCGTGAGCTTTTACGCGTCAACTGCTATACGCGTGCAATTTTTCATTCTGGCGAACTCACGGATTTCAATCTCTATGCTGAACCTCTCCACCCCATCGAAAATCAATTTACCTAGTCAAAAACTTAATGTTATTTAGGTGCTAATTTAATATTACAGTTTGAATTTTGGTGCTCAAACCGTTTAGCGAGAAATTTGGAGGTGAAATAAAAAGTGTGAAGTCCAGCTTGATGTCAAATTTCCAAATTTCCTGCTAAACGGTTTGAACACCAAAATTCGGACTATGATACTAAATTAGCATCTAAATAGCAATAAAATTTTGACTTGTAAATAAAAACTTGATTTTTGATGGTGAGTGAAGGGTTTAGCTTAATAGACGTCGGATTTCATAATTTTTTTATGACGATACGTTACAGTAATTGTGTCGAAAGGCATATTTTATAACGATCAAATAATCGTGATATGACGCGCGCAGGAAATTAAAAATTATTATAATTAATAACTTTTTTTTCTATATCTTCTTAGAATATACTGAAAAAAAAGTAATAGCTACCAAATGCTGAGTGCAATTAAATATTTAATTAATACACGGAAAGAACTATTTTGTTAAAGTGTCTAAAAATTTAGCTAGATACAGATTTGAAAATAATTTTGTTGGTTCATTAAAATTTAAAATAATTATAACAAACGTTCAAGCATGATGAGCAATGCTGCAAAAATTCGATGCGTGTGTCTTACATACTTATTATTTTGATGAATAAAAATCATTTTCAGATTTGTATCCAGCTAAAGTTTTAGATACTGTAGCAAAACTTTCTGTGCCTGATTTAATTAAAATGCTAATTATTAATAAATATTTGATTAATATAACCAAAAATAATTTTACTTTTTTAAATATTTAACAAGTATTAGTAAATTTACATTTGGTTATATTTATGCTATTACTAAATATTTAGGAAAGTTAAATTATTTTTGGATATATTAATCACATATTTAATTAGGATAATTTCACTCAACATTTGGTAGCTGTTACGTTGCTTTTCAGTGCATGCAGTAAGCTCGATTGAAGAAATATCTTGACATACAGAAATCAGCGATTGTTAAGAGGAGATCGCCCCTAATACCTACATTATTCTCGGAAATGTCTGCAATTATGTGTCGCAATAGCCTTTAGCTAACGAAATAAAAGCAAGCCTGTTAAGATATATAATTAAAATGTTGATGGGTTGCAGTCGAGTTCCACTTTAATGATAACTCCCATCGGCGCGCGCGTTAATCGCGTTTTAGTTATATCTCGGTCTAGCGCGAACTTGATGCTACCGCAATAATATCCCTGCGGCAAAAACGAGGTAATCGAACGAAACACGATTCTGTGGTGAATGACGAGATACGCTTTCATTCGTCTCTGGGTCAACCGTTAAATACACAAAATGCAATGCGCGTTCGTCCATTTGCTCGCTCTTGGCTATTAAATCGCATACGTGGATCGAAAAAGATCGTTACCAGGAATTATAAGATTGGTGCGTTGATACGAGACATGTGTGCATGGGGTGCAACGTTGAGAAAAAGAGAGAGAGAAGGAGAGAACCGGGTTAGCGACGCCGTTGCCGTTGCAACGCTCCGCGCTCGCTCGTTCGAGGATCCGCGAGACGATGAGGTAGTTTGCCTCGAAGAAAACGATCGAGCACCCACTTCGAGAAGCTCTAAAACACTTTAGAGGAGAATGAAAGCGGTCGTAAGGGGGTATGGACTATCGTAGAGCTGCGCAACAACCGCAAGGTGCAAGCCTCGCGCGCAAATACCTGCTGGACGAGCAGGGGAATGCCTCTCTTATCCATTACGCCGTTATTTAGACTACATCCCGGGTATACAGGCCGGTACTTGAACTTTTCGCTGGACACACGGTTCGTGCGGTGCTCCGTGTAATCCGTAATTTGCAAATTACCAGAGAATCTCGCAGACAGGAGAAAGTATTCTTCTCTCTTTTCCTCCAACACTCTCGTACTCTCGTTACGAGATTAAATCAATAACATTATTATATCAGAACGAGTTTAACTCGCTGTCTAATTGGACCAGCTTGTAATCAGGTTGTCGCGTGAATCGGGCTTTCACTCGATAATAATGCAAAAGTTAATAGATGATAACCGCCGATAATCGTCGCAATAACGAGCGGAGAAAAATACGCTGCTTGTTCATGCTTGTACATGCTCATCAATGCACTGTATATATCAGAAGACGCTATTATTATTAATTATTTGACGTCATTAATAAAATATGGGACAATGTTTCTTGTGATGCATGCACAAGATAACATTGTATTATATCTCGAAAATGATTTTAAAGCGCTTAATATTTAATATTTAAGAGAATAATTAATCTGCAAAACAAATTAATAGAATTTTCTGCAAGTTTAAAGTTTATGCATTGTCTTTTTAAAATCGTCAATGTAATAAACCGTTATATGCTGCAGATAACGCTTAATTACTGTTACACATGATTTTGCTCGTCTTGAAAATGAATGAACGTAATGGTATAACATTTATAATTTAGAAATAGTTAAAATTTTCGAGCTTAAATTATTGTTGATCGGCGATTAAATTATAGAGAGAGTACGTGCTTTAGCACGTGCACTCTCGACTTGATTTCATCAAATAAATAAAAGTGGAACGCGCAGGTTAATCGCGGCCGAGCCGAGCGAAATTAAGTATCTTCCGAATAGACAATTCCATCGCCGAGGAGGCGAACCAGTCTCTCACACTCGGACGCACGTTCGCACACGTTCTACCGTGATGATTAAGTTCTTCCGATCGCGCGGGTCATGATCACGAGCAGGCTATGAATATGCGGAATCAGGCCAGGCTGATCGTCACGGTACACGGAGAAGAGATTCAGAAAATGCATTGGACGTATTCTATATAATAAAAAAGTGTTTGTGTCACTCGTACAAATTCGCTTCGTCAAAATCATTATGCGCTATTCGCGAGATGTTGATTATTGCAACGCGGTTATCCGTTAATAACGAACAAACGCATTAATGTATGCAGCTTTCTCGGGGCTGGACATGCTGAGGAATCAAGGACGTCCACGTCTCTCGCGCATTCGAACTGAAAAAGTCACGGTACATACGACGCGTTGATTTTCGCTGTCTAAACGTAACAAGAATAACGCGGAATAAACGAGGATCTCGACGGGAGTAGTAGGAAGAGCGAGGAAAAGAAGACGAAGGAGAAGGAGAAGAAGAAGAAGAAGAAGAAGAAGAAGAAGAAGAAGAAGAAGAAGAAGAAGCGGTAGTGGACGCCGGTAGAGAAAAGGATGGTGAAGAGTGAGGTGTAGGCAAAGGGAGCCGAGTTAAGCTAAAGCACAAAGGCGAAGGAGGTGGTCGGGGGAGGAAGAGGCGGCAGGGAGGAAGGTAAAAATGTGTTTGAAGAAAAAGAAAGAGAGGAGGCGAGCGTGGAAGAGAGGAAGGAGGAAGACACGAGAGGGAGCCGGAGGAAGGCGAAGAGGGAGTGGTGGACCACGGTGAGGTCGCGACCCGTAGCCCGTAGGCCTCAGTGAAAGGCCCAACGGCGATCCGCATCCGCGGGGCTCCGAGCAGATCTAAGAGCGAGAGCGAGAAAGAAGAAGACGGAGAGAGAGAGAGAGAGAGAGAGAGAGAGAGAGAGAGAGAGAGAGAGAGATCGACGAGCGGAGAGTCGACGGCAGCGGCGGGCTATGCTCTCGCGGCGAGCGAAAAGAAGATAGAGAAAGAAAGAGCGAAGCGAGCGTGTAAAACCGAGACGACGAAGGGCCCTGCCGGCGCGGCGGCACGGCGGTGAGGCAGCCCCGTGAGCTGTTTCTTAAGATCGCGTTCTTCTTAGCGAGCCCCGCTGCCATTATGGCGCACTTAAAGTGGCAATCGTGTGGAAGGCAACGCCGCCGCGCAATAGCCGCGAGTTGCGCAACCTTCGATGATCCCACCCTACAGCTTGGACCGTGGACGTTGCCGTGTACACCATGGAAAACCTTAGCTGCTCTATTGGCGAACCCACGCCGCCCAGTGTCGATCCCCCGCGATCCCGTCGCGATCGCGGCAGCGGCGGAAGCACTCGGAAGAAACGGTTTACTCCATGCAATTGAGTAATCGCGTTGGATATGCCTCGCCAAATTTAAAAATACTATCGCGTTACTTTACCTCCTTAGAGGCAACGAAAGAAAAACCTCTATAATTGATTTTTCACACTGTAATGCATAAATTTTTTATTTGCAGAAAGTTTGTTGAGTTATTCATTTTTGTAAATATATTGTAGATTAAAGAAACACAATGTAACCTAATAATAATAATGTAGATAATAATATTACTCTATACATTATCGATAGCCTCTGATGCATACATGTATCGATGTTTCTTTTCGTTGACGTACGACGACAAGAAAAAGCAGCCAATGCTGCTGTAATGTTAAATTTTTTCAAGTTGGAATTTGTATTGCGCCTAATAATGCCACAGTAATAAATTTGTGATAGCACCATGATCAGCGATCACCGAACCAACTGGTTATCTCTGGATGAGGATACATCCGGAACCCAGTGGCAACCTGGGGACCCGGCGTCCAGGTATACGGCTCTGATCAAATGATAATTGGATAGATTACGCGGAATCTTCTTCAACCTCACGATAGCATCACGGTTATACGCCTGTTTTATGTATACAAGTCGCGGTCTGACAACGTCATGTGATCGGACGCAATACGATTAGAGACGAGTCTAGCATCTATGCAATACATTCAATTATACTATTGATATATGTAAAAACAATATGCAAATAATTCTTGCAGATTTAGATAAATTATTTTTACTTTTATTTAACCGCTGAGAAAATGACCCACTAAATGCATAAATGATATATTTAGAAAAATATTTTGAGATTTCTTGCTTAAATTTATATATATTTTATTCTTCTGAATTAATGTTGCGTAATTTTATTCAATTACAATAGAAATTGTGTTTTCTTGTAATAATTAAAAAAATTAATGTTTACTCAAAATTTTTTCTAAATATACATACTCGTGTATATAAAATTTTTCTTATATCTACATATATAAAATATTAAGTATTTCAGAATGCACATTCGTACATGTGGGAAAATACAATGGTATTTTAATGCTAATAAAATAGCGAGGGGAGAACTAAAAGACATTTGATTCGAAATTCATGAAAGAAGGAATCACGCGATCGCATAGGATTTCAGACTGCATCGTAAAATGTAGATGCGCTAGTTGTATCACGTTAAGTATCAGTTGAACAGCAAGACTTGCAAGATAGTTGATCTAATCTTACAAATGCCTGCAGCCGCAACTGCATTTCCTATTCAAAATTTCATTCTTCCTGCGAAGATAAAAGCGGAGAAATTAAAAATTTAGAAATATTTAAATAACGTAATTTTAAAAATTTAAATAAATCTTATTGAAATATTTGATATGATATTTGATATGATACGAAGGAATAACTTTACATAGTACAAAAAGCGGGCACCAGGAAATGAGGGAATTATGCGTATTCTGTGTGAAAATATGTAACATGTATATTAGATTATTAATCATTTATAAGAGTGAATTAATACAAAATCAATTAAAGTACTCGTGCACGACAAATATAGGTAGAGAGTAATCGTTACAATTAGTCACGGAAGCGTGGATAAAAACACACTACTCTAATAACACTACGCGTAAACGATTAAAACCTGTTCGCTACAACGCGAAGTGCATACTTTACAGATCGACTTTTAACGCAGGCAATAACGTCAGACAACGATTATCTCGTTATACGCGCGCTTAATTAATTGACACGCGGCGCGATGGTAAAAAATCCTGGCAAACCCGTCAATTCGCCACTGATCGAGCATTCGCAATAAACCCGTTAATTTGAAAATGATCGCGATACGATCGAGCTATCCTTTGACGGAAATGACTAATTTGTATTTACTGTAACGAACGATTATCGCGTACCATAATATAAACGACAATGATAATTATCAAGTACACACGAGTTTGATCGGGGGCCGGTACGTATTTAATAACGAACGATCGATCTTTGCTTCATCGTGTAATCGCACCAATTCTAAGGACTTGTGGCGTAAGAAATGATCGTGGAATTGATTATCAGTCAGCGCGCCAAACCCACCGATTGACGATGTTATCAACACCTCGGCCCAAGATGGTTTCGGTACTTTCGTGCAAAATCGCATCTAGTAACGCCGATTGATCGCTACTGCCGGCTGTCGACATTGAACCGAGATAAGCGAAAAGAAGAGGGGGGGGAGGAGAAGAGAAAGAAGAGAGAGAAAGAGAGAAGTGAGGAGGAATGAGTTGAACAGCGTCGATTTCATGCCTCGACTGTACGCGATAGTATCGTGGTGACTGTGGGAAAACGATCCCGACGCGAAAGAAGCTCGAAGAGCCGTAATAAAAAGCGTTAAACTCGTGATTAGACGCGGATTCGCGCATGCCCTTGCTTGCGCCGGATCTACCTTTGTGTCGCGCTCCCACCTTGTCGACACCGCGGTTATCGCGATTTCTCGTTGTAAGGCGAGACCTTCTCGATCGATGTGCCGAGACGAGCTTAGCCCGATTTTCTGGAAATCGAGAAATGCTCCCGATTTCTCTTGGTTTCACGGCACGAGCTCAATTTCCGTCACCGTTGGAACAATTAACGATCTTTCAGATCCAATGTACGGATCAATGAACATAAATGTTAGTTCCCACAGTAGAACAAAATTTTACATTTTTATTTTTATTTTTATTTATTATTTTTTTTATGAGATTTATTCTAAATATCAGAACAATTTATTAATTTACGATAATTAATTACCATACCCTCTTTGAGAAAAAATGCCGACTTACCTATTTTTTGAATAAATTTGCCAGGTGCTAGTTTTTCGCATAATTAATATTAATCGCTCATTTTGACCAATAAATTGTAAATTGTATTCTGCATCTATTATAATTTCTCACTTCTTTGATTTACTTATTTTTCACGAAAGATCTGAATTGTTAATTTTTTTAAACGATTATACAAACCGACGATTTTGACATTCCATAAATGAGCTGTGATTTAAATGGCTAATTGAATTTGCATAAGATGTAATTATCACTATTTATTTGAGATATATGTATTGTGGATATCCGCGGAAGCACCTAGCAAATGCCATAAATTCGTTTGAGACGACTCATTCATAAAATCTGGAAGGCACGAGAGATAACGTCGCGGACAGAGCATTGGCGGTAATATCGTTTCGTGCTTCGCTCGGATTCAGGAAATTTATTACGTCGTCTCTCGAATAAAGTCGGGAGGAAAAAGAATGAAATCGAGAAGAGCGATAAAGAAAAGAAGCTGGTCGCGAGAAGAAGAAAGAGCGAGCGAGTAGTTCGGAGCGTATATACGTAGCGTTGACCCAAACGCGTGACAAATTCATCGTGTCACGCCGCCTCACGCGTTTTGAGGAGCGCGGACCACCTCATATAAGACGAAATAATGCGACGCAATCATCGTAGGGGCCGCTGAAATGCGAGGCGATAAATTAAAACTAGGAGAAACGCGGGGCTATTAGCGTACCATTAGCGGGTCTGACCATGCGTGACCCCTCCGCAGGACTCCGGTTTCAAAACGACCCTGTGCGCCTTGCGTCGCCCCTTTTTATTCTTGCCCCGCACATATTCGAATCGTTGATTATAAAATGATTATACTTGGTCTCGTATGATTATATTTCGATCTTCAATTGGTTTTTGATATGGCGTTTATATTAATTAATTACACACATGGAATAATTTACTTTGGGCGAAAATATACTGAGAATTTTTTACAATTACACTATTGATAGGAAAGGAATAACCTTTTTTTACTCAGTGTATTGACCTTTTCAATATTTCTCAAGGAGTTATCGTGATATAAATTCTTCGACTCGTAGTATATTGCATGAAACCGGAAGCCCTCGTCGTGGAATCCCGAACCGGCTATGCTACTGCCTGAATTTACTACTGACGCGATTATAACTTCGAAATGCGCTGTTAACATTTGGAATTCCTTTCCGCGAATCTCTCTCGCGAGAAACATCTTCTGACGCTTGCTTCTTGATGATGCCGCCGTTTCACCTATGCTTCCTTATTCGCGCAAATGTTGTCAAACTTGGTGAACAAATTCTTTCCTAAAATTTTTAGCTGAAAAATTCAAGGATACATTTGGCAGATCTGTGGCATTCCGGTGGCATTGCTATAAAGAGGACGGCGATTCGGCGTTGATATCGTTGTTATACTGAATATTCATACAAGAATCCGTAGTCGTACGTTGACGGTATGGCGAACATCGGAGGCTGGCCAGGGCCGTACAAGATCGATACATCATGGGGTCCCAGCGGGGTGTCGAGATACCATCTTAGTTAGTGTCTTCGAATAGACGTGTACCTCGCTCGAACGAGCCAGCCTCGTCATTATACTCCTATCTACCTATCTATATCGAGGCCCGATACTCACGAATACGATCTGTCTGCATTTCGAACGTTCGATGTCGGTTGGTGGAACGAGGTTTCGCCTCGGTAGCTTTTTACAACATTGTTAGCGTTAATATGAATCTTCTTTCGTGATTCACAATACATATCATATCGCGCGCGAGAGGCGAGAAACTTGCGTGAAAAAGAAAATAAATTAATAATTGCAATTCTCCAAATGCTAAGTTCTAAAGATATTTCATTAAGTAAGACATAGTAAGACGTTACGTTAAACTTATCTCGAACCTCGACTCCAAATTTATCAAAGATAAATAGCGATTCGAATGCAATTGGTCAAGGATACACGATATAATTGCCACGCTTTTTCGAACATTCATCGAGAAAGCCAACAGAAGAACGTGATCTAAAATGTCATAGGGACGGTATACTTAAATCAATTTCATCATTCTGTAAAAGTTGCAACAATCGGTGTGCCAGAACGTTTCGCGTCCCAGACAATTACGGACGTCGAGCGGCAGGGTTACGCCTACGATCGTTCGCGTTACAAAATCGTCGGTCAGAAAGATTAACAAAGGGTTCGGGAAACTGCTTCATCTGTTCTCGATCTAATAGCAATAAGAACGGTCTCCCCTTATTTCTTATTAGGCCTTTCACAACTGTATCCCTCATTAAACAAATCTAAATTATCAAATAATTGCAGAATTGCACCATAAAACGGTAATATTTTTATAATCATATTAGTTATCGACAAATTATTCTCTAAAACTTTACAAGAGAAATTAATCTATATTTATCATATAGTTTTTATGATGTTCTAGATGACATTATTAAGTAACATTAATTTCTATAAATATATTTTTCTTATATTGGCTATAGCCTCTTTCTTGTCGTACTACTTATTGTTAGGTTCACGATGTATCGATTACTCAAGATAGTTAAATGATAACACGACGCCGACGACGACGTACATTATGTGCGACACGCCCAGTTTTATTACTCATTACGATAATGAGGAGGTGAACTCGAGAGCCTCGCAGTCGACGATCAATTAGCGAGCGCGACACAGCGTATAGGTAACCCGAAACTGAGGAATGAATAAAAGTTGGAGAACGTATTGCGTAGTGATCGCGATCATGCCAACCGGTCTCCCAGGACCTGCGCTCTTCGGACACATAATCGGCACCGAATTCGAGAGAATGCGAGACACGTGTATTAATTTCACGGGACGGCTCGTAAAACTCGTGCCTTTACGATTCTAGCGCAGATACGGTGCGGTGAGGTCGGCGCCGAGGCTGGCAGGCAGGTAGATGCAGGCCCGAACGTGCAGCACCAGGTGGGATGGATGGTACAAAGTCGCATCGCGCCAAGGACCCCGGGGCCCGCTCGCTCATTTATTCAAATCCTAAAGTCGCTTACTGACCGAACACGATTTTTTCCAACATACTATTTTTCTAATTGCGTTTACAGATTAAACAATTCTTTTCAACAATCGATGTATAGCATTAATGTAACTCAAATTTGATTTCATGTAAAAAACGAAAAAAATTAAGAAATTTAGATCTGTTTTACTTACTCTTAATTCAGTATGGCGACTAAAGCTATCTACGTGTGCCAATACTTGTCTCATACAAAAATTATGCATTTATACAAAATGGGAATATAGTTGCGGATTATTTAAAAATACAATGTTAAGTTTTTAAAATTAGATTTAGATACCTAATACGAAAATCTGTTTAAAAATTTGTGCACATACGTGCGTGCGATATTGATATAATAATATATTTGTACGTGTGTATTGTAAATCGTATGTGTGTTAATCGCTGTTCAGTCATAACTTTAGTATTCCTTTAAACGCTTAGCGCTTTATTATGCAAAGTAATTGCGTTGGTTCGGCAATGTGGACCAGGTAGCCAACTGCAAAGACTCGACTCAACATGACTCGACTCTCGACCCGACAACAGCCACCGGTTGTGCAAGAGTAATTGTTTCTTTTGAACCGACGTTATATATATAATATATATAACGTAACAAAGAAATGCGATGCCTCATTTCGCAAATTGGACGCGTCATTACCGCTGCTGGATTGACTGTTATATCGAAAACGCACAATTTATTTGACTACGAATTGAACGGCATATCTTTGTGGAATATCAACTACCGTTTCGCGACAACCGATTGTCACGCTTGTACAATGGACATCGATAAGTACTCGAGTGAGCGGGTTACAGGTTTGTAAGTATTCGACCGCGTGATACAGAATCGCAAAAAGCAAATCATCAGGGGACTGAGTGACCAAAAAAAAAAAAAAGTACGATGAGAGCACCGAGATTTTCAGCGCTCGATAATCGTTGCCAAACCGACCCTCGTTACCCGTTTAAACGTTCACGGCGGAGAAATTCGCGACGAAAGCAAGCTCGTTCTGTTAATTGTCCAAAATTCCGGGTCAACGCTGTTAAATAGTCGCTTTTAAGTGCTTCTCATGCGCCCGACCTCGCGCTCGTTTCACGGGAAACGACTCGAATATTAATTAAAATTGCGCAGCGGCTTAGCAGGAAGTCCAATATATTTCAGAGAATGAGCGACTTTATTACGCGCGATTTTACGATAAGCTCGTCACGCGGTTATCTATTCGTCGACTAACGCGACTTTGACATTGTTACTAATGCCTTTGCTACTTCTCTCAAATGAATCCTGGTTTCGTTAAAGAATGTACACCGTTATTTATCGTAAGAGTACAAATGGTTCCGCAAAATGGTGTAGATAAACAGAATACATTCTCATGCTTCAGAATAATAAGGAATACATTTTTATAATATATATACCATAAATTATTTTTTTTGAAAAATAATTTTTCAGAATTTTCTTTTAAATAAGATGTCTTTCTCTAACATCTGTATTTATATTTTTATTAATCATTAAGATTAATATTGACATTGAAAGATAAATAGCCATCTTATAAATACAATCAAGGCCGTGTTTTTTTATGATAATATAATTTTTTATCGAATTTGCATCAACGATTTTCGGCAGTCGCAGGTCAGTTGAGTATCTTATTAACGGTATCGGCAGTCGAGAGATGGATTGGACGTTTGTAAAGAGAATACGTCGTTTTTTATTATTTATTACGATCTAGTCGAAGAGAAAACGCAATGTCAGTTAATGATCGTTCTGTGGATGTTTCCGTGGCATACGTTTTCCGAAATCTGTCTCTCTCTCTCTCTCTCTTTCACGTTCTCTTTTGCACGCGTCATTCTTTACGACGTCAATTACTTGCCGAACGATGGAACGTTTGCGGAGTATTGACGAGTAGGTTCCGTTACTTTGCAGGGCGATCTTCGACTTGGCATCAATTTGCCCTCGAAATCGAATTACCGTAACGTCGATGCACGAGGAGAACGGACCGTTTCTCGCAATATCACCTCATTGAGTTATCTCAGGTTTCTAATACATTTTCTTTTTTATATAAAGAGACGAATTGAATATAAAAGTAGATAGAGAGAGAGAGAGAGAGAGAGAGAGAGAGAGAGAGAGAGAGAAATAAGAGAGAATCGATAGATAGCAGATACGTGTTTAATTCGAGCACGAATTGACGAGGTGTGCACGCATTTTTCATACGACCACGTAAGTTAACGATCAATTTTTTAAATTGTCCGCTGTTGATTCGGCGGTCATCTCTCTTTCCCCAATTACAAGATAGTTTTTCATGAAACATAAGGGACGAGCGTGTAATAAATGATGGGCGATGGATCATGCTCGATGTTATCGGTAGCGGGCAACAAACTCGTTCCCCGCCCGTTTCCCCGCTCATTTTCAGCTGTGCTTAATTTATTCGGATGATCTTGTAAAGAGCATCCATGTCTAGCGTGCACCTGTAAACGATGCTCAGCCACTAAACACTAAACGCCAAACTCGCGAGGCTGCCCACCGCCTGAATACAATCCAACCGCCATAAAACGTCCTACTAATAACGCCGCGATCAGACTCGTAAAAGCTGCTGAACGAAACCTGTCTCGCTTGCGACCCGATCGAGAGCCTCGAATCCTGCCTCCCCTGTCTCTCTCATTCTTCCTACTGCATTCTCATCCGCTTCTCTTCTTCGTCCGACCGACCTCGACCGACCCCCTCGTCGTTTCATCCGTCGACCCACGCCTCAGCTGCCCTCTCGATTACCGGCCTCAATAAATGCAATTAATGATCTGTCACGTTTGATCCTGACTTACTAATCGCCCTGGATCCCGTTTTAACAGAATACCAATAGGGCGTTAAAAAATTTGTGGGCGTTTTGCTTCAGTGCAGCTAATCGACGAGACATTTCGCCAATAAACAATTTGCACAATAATAAGACGTGATTGCCAAGATACGATCGCCTTGTCGTTATACTGAATAAAAATGTCTTGATTAGCGGATTAATATTATGGTGGATTTTAGTAATGAATAATAATGAAATATAAATTTTACATTCGTACTTGTATTTAAAACATATATATTAAAACAAATTGCATATGATATATATATATATATATATATCTTTAAATATTGAAAAAAAATTATTAAGTTTGTGAAAAATTAAATTATGACGACGAATGATAAAATTTTTCATTTTATCATTCGTCGTCATTCCAAGATAAAATGCATGTTTCTTTACACTGTGCAAGTCTATATACATTTGTGACTAAGAAATACTTTCAACCATGCCTTTCACGATTCGTCACTGCAATGCTTCGCGAATCCTTCGATTTCTCGATATCGCACCGATCTAATCGAAACCTCATTAACGATCCACCAATGTAACCGTGCAATATTACGAGGCAGTGGTTCTCCACTCGATCATTTTTCTACACGATGCATACGAGCACGAGTTGCTCTTCTAAAGCGATGCATCGAAGAGAAACGTTTTGACTCCAAAATGGTTGATTAAATCTGACAAGACTTTTTTTCTTATATAATTACGGATCGTTGATTACAAAAACAAAGATTTTTTGAGAGGAACTTTCATCGACATCGATGATAAATTTAAAGATATTAAGATGAGATTAGAATCTAGGATGGAAATGATTCGATATACATAGACTTTTCGCGCATCTGCACTGCGATGAGTTCAACGTACTCGCCGTAATTACCACAAACGAACCTGAAGACAGACGACATGTAAGTCTCCCGATGCGGACGGGAGGGCCGCGCAGTCACGTAGCCGGTGAACAGGGTGGGAACGGGTCCATCGAGGTCCGCGCGATGCGACGAAAAAGCTGAATGCCGTGAAAAGAAAGACGTGGCGGCGACGATGGCGGCAACCAAGGAGAAAAAGTCTGGAAATAGAAGTCAGCTGAGCGAGACTAGTGCGCCTACTCGATCGACGGATAATTACGAGACCTGCGTGAAGAGCAGACGATATCGAAAGAGCTCGTGCCGACAGGCGTGACCCTCCTCCACTCTCGTTGCCTCCTCCTGCTCGACGGCGATTCCCTTTGTTCCATTCTGCTGTGGCCTACCTCCGTCCCCTTTGCCCCTTTACCCCTTTGCCTCTTGCTCGTCACGGATATAGCCAATAACCGTAGCACCTATTCCATGCCAAATTCCAAAGAGCTAACTCGATATACGCTCACGTCGAAAGCGATATCTTCCGGTACCTTCTTGCATCCTCGTACGCGCGAAGAAACGTAGCGTTTAGCGTTACGTGTGAACTGTTATCGGCAAAACGGACATGATATTGTTTTCACGGTAAATCTCTCTCGGTCAGACGACGACCTCGAAGAACGTCGAAGAAACGGTTGTGCGAAGAAACAGAATGCAGAATACTGGATATCTCATCGTTCTTCATGGTTACCCGGTGCGCGTTAACGTCCTTCACAAAGAACACCTTTGCGGATACGCTTCTTACTCCGTATACAATGACGTATACAATCGTCGTATTTTTATCTTATTCTCTTTTTCTTGATTCTTTTTCGTTCCGCGAGATCTCTTCTCTGTGAGCCGAGGATACTGTGGGCCAATAATCGTAACATCTTCCTCTGGAATCTTCCAGAGAACGGAGAGCTGAATCGTCGTCGGTGACGTCGTCGTCTAATGAGAAAGTCGAGGCTGTCATCTCCGTGGTTCTCCACGGAGCTGGCGCGCACCTTTGCTGTTCTTCGACGACGAGTGTGAACGAGTAAGCACCTACGAGATGATTCATGCTCATGCCTATCCACGTGGAAAACGAGAAGAAACAGAGAAGAGAGAGAGAGAGCTCGTGTGATCACTCTACGTGGTACATAAACGCGCGCATATCTGTGCGCGTAAATAGTCAACGCGGCAAGAATGTTAAGTGCTCATCTTTTATGAGACGCGTTGCGTCGTAATTAATAATAATAGTAAGATAAATTATTGTGTGAGAGCCAGTGACGTAAGGATCACTGAGCATGATAGTCACGAAAACGTAGAAACGTATTAAAATTACAGGTGCTTTGACACTCTGTAGAAATTAAATTGGTACATAATACTGATATTTGATAGTATAGAAGAAATTTTATTGAGATTTCAAAGACTATATATATATATAAATTTTTTTAATGAAGACGCATCATTTCAATCATAAATTTCACGGTCATCGAGAGTACCTAATTTTCTTCCAACTGAGAGACGATACGTTTGAAAAAAAAAAAAAAAAAATATTATGTTAGCTGCCGCCGACTATTCGAAAAGATAAAGGGGATCAATCGTAGGTGAATAGAACTTGCATCGTCGGCGAGACTTTCTGATCCTTACGATCATAATTACTTGCCGCTGCTTTTATTCACGGTTACACGTTTTCTTTCAACATTTTATTTAATCTTTTTATTCAGGCCGAAAAAAGAGAGTAGCTGAATAAAAAATCGTGATTGTATTTATGCGATTAAAATTATATTATAAGATTGATTATCAGATAGAACTGTATATTTTTATCGCGTTTAATAAATTGTTTATAAAATTTTAAAAACTGAACAACTTGATTGGTTTCGAAAATTTCTATAAAAGTTTCTATACGATGCGTGCATTGTAGTTAAAGTAATTAAGTATTAAGTTAATGCTAATGCACGCTCGAATAATTAACTTGTAACTCGTTCGTTGCCCAACGTAGTTTTAATAAAACATTTCATTCTGGGTTAATGAGTCAAGATTCTGGCGAAAACAAGACAGAACGAATGTCCAACCCATGTTCAATGTTGCTCAATCTGCTAGTTGGCTTTCAATTTTTCTAGAATTGCACACAACGTATGTACGCGTTCACGTGATACGATTTCGCTTTCTCGTTTTCGGACGATCGCGAATTATTAAAGCATTGTTCTTGGATCTATTGCAAGTCGATTAAATTCCATGCCACAGTAATTTCATTGATCCCGCGTTTCTCGTGGCACAATTATTATCGATGATTATAAAGCGGGTCGAGGACACGGCTGCGAGACAAATGGATTCTTTCTCTATCGTGAATCGCACCGTTTATGAGAGATTCCTTTTCAATGGAATCCTTCGGCTCGCCGACGCATCTCGCAAGTTGAATTTCATTAGGAAGACACTGTGAAACGTGAGAGCCGAGACGAGATCGCCGTTATGTTTCAACTGACTGCACGCATCCCGCTAATGTAATCTCCGCTTCATAAGTGGAGAAAAGTATTTCAAGTATATGAGAAGTGATATAAGGACGCTGCGAGACTCTCAAAATCGCTGCGTAACCATTCTGCCGCCGCACGCCGCGCGCCGCACCGCGTGCGGAAACCATCTGGCGAGTAACATCAGGATACGCGATGCAACCTCGATAATTGCAGCCCCGTTCTGTTCGCGGTTTTAGTCCCACATGCTTTCAAGACCTTTATCATCCGGACGTCCGAGTAAAACGAGGAAATAGGATTATCCGAAAACACAGTCCCGCTATTGGTACCGTTTTCGACAGACCCGATATTATCGAACATTCAAACGGCGCGTGTTGGTAACTGTTCTAATTCGTCAGCAATAGCGGGAAGGGGAGTGCTGTTTACATCAAATTATGGTGCTGGACGCCACATCTGGTGTGTGCTGCCCCGCGGCATTAGCCCGACCGGGCCTCGTCCGGACCGTCTCTTCAGGGGCGGTCACGTCTCGTCAAGGGGCCACCAGGCTGCTCGAGAGGTAACGACCTATCGGGTCAAAGCGCGCGCGTTTGGACAGGGATCAGGATGAAGCATCGTTTGTCCTTAACAGGAAAAAGTCATCGAGGAAACGCGCTCGACCGCGGGGATCGCGGGGATCGCGGGTGAAGAGAGAAAGAAGAGACAAGGAAGAGATCCTCGCCCGAGATTCGATCGGTACTCGACCGTGCTCGCTGCCGGTCTCATCTCTTAGCTCCTACGAAGACACTGAACGACACCGGCACGAAAGAGTTCTGCGCGTGTGTATACATAGACATCGATCATTGTAGTGGCGAGGTACAGACACTCGCAATATCGAGCTGTTGGCCTATAGTCGAGAGTAGTCGAATCGTGTGTTGGCAGCGACGAGGAGTTCCACGCGTGTACTCGTACCTTCGGTATCGGGACGAAGGGCGATGGAATGGGATGTTAGGACGACGGAGAGGTGATGGAGGATCACAGCGAGAGAATGATGAGGAGAAAAGGACGCGACGAAGATGCGGTGAAAAGAAGGCGACGAGAAGAATAGTGGAGGGAAAGGGGTAAGAGCACCAAGAGCAAAAGAGTGACGGAGACGCGAGATGTTGGAAGCGCGAGATAGATAGAAAACGTGGCAAAGAAGAGTCGGAACGATGCGATGAGACGAGGAGAGAGTGCGGGAGCTGAAGGAGATGCCCAGATCGAGACTGTTCGGCGGAGAGTGGAGAGCGGATGCTGGCGAGCCTCGATGGGGACCACCTACCGTTCCTGATCTGATCTCTCCGTAACGCTCGTTCGTCCGTCCATCCGTCCATCCGTCCGTCCGTCCGTCCGTTCGTTCGTCCGTCCGTCCGTTCGTCCGTCTGTCCCTCGCATCGTTTGAGATTCCCAACTTGGGCCCGCGCGACCCGCTGTTCCCATCAATAACGCTTATAATATCTAATTAATCACAAATTATCTAGATCTCCTCGGGAAACGAAGTAAGGTTGATGGAAACTCGCAATGTATCGATACATCAAATTATCTTTAAATTACGCGAATATATCTCGGACAATGGTCAAGAAAATTTTAAGAGCTTGACTTCCTAATTTACATATTATTTGAACGTTATACGACTCTTCCGTGAGAATCTATGATTTTGCACGTGCAATACGGCATATTATTTAATGGTGAAAGTCTCATCCGATCGAGCTAGCCGATGCAGTTTTGATATTTGCATCAGCTCTCTTATTAAATTCAACATGCATGCCTCTTGGAATTTTTTCACATATTGGCTGTTGCACGACGAACGATGGATGTGAACGATTGACGTATGTGGTAGACAATTATGCTTGAATTTTGCTCGGTAAAAAAAATAGCTACGTCTAATACCTACGCGAGAACTCTTCCTCATCCGATAGATATACAATGTGCCCATACGCGGATAACAATAAGCGTCACCAAACGCGGCACGGTATTGCGTATAACGTGTATACATTCATCAAAGTTGAGTTTTCTGACGAAGCGGCACGTAGGAAGTCGCCCACGCGATATAAGATACTTATTAGATGTTTATATGAGCCATAAATACGTACATCTACGGAAGGCGTAATAAGTTTGCACAAAGAACAAACATTTGAAACAGTGTGTATGAATAAACCTAAGATGTGTGTGGCCAACGTATTTCTGTATCTGTTTATACGTATTCATGGAGATGAGAACATGTACAATTTTTTTGGTTTAAATATCATGTGCAAGTACTATAAATATTCTCACAATCGTTTTTGCATCCAAAATATATCTATATATTTTTTCTATAATTTAATCCCGGGAAATATTTAATCAAACTAATTTATTAATTAATTTTAGGTAATTCTTGCGTTTAGGTAATAGAAAGAAAAAAATGACAGATGATTTTCAGTGATGAGATTTATCCGTCTGCAACATCTTGCAACAGGTTGCACAAACGCACGGAAACGTCTACGACTCTTCGTACCGCAGGCATCAACATGATACGTGCCGAATACAATAACACGCAGCTAGTATCCGGCGTGCAGCCCAATTAAATTCAGTTGTACGGCACGCTTTTTCGTAGCCAACAATGAGACCAGAGTAGAAGCGGGCTAAGAAGATCGTTCCCGTGCCTAACACCGTGGAACCGCGACACAACGATACGAAACGGAAGATGCTAGATACCCATAGCCACGCATCGTTGCTCTGCCACAAAACGAGGAATGGCAAAAAAATGCCGGTCCAACACGGGTTAAGAAATGGCGGTTAATCGAATAAATGATACGCTTGTGGTGTGGGCATCGCTGGTGAAGCGGCTAGACACGCGAGCGTAACGAATCGCGTCGACCGAGAATTAAATTTGTTCGTGATCTCGGGCCAGCTCCTCACGATCGACGTATTTTTGTCGCCCGTGCCGCTTCATCGGAATCGACGTCTTCGCGATTGGTCGAACAACCAGCGGAATTACGATTTCAATAAGATCCATGCTATTCTACGTCCATGCAATAGGAATTTTATTAGCCTCGTAATTATTATGACAACGCGATAAAAAATTACACATAAAATGTTCAGTGTGGATGTTTGTACGAAATATATTCGCGCGTCTCGCGTCGTTTAAACGGAATTAACGATAAACAAATATACAGAAATTTGATAGAAGAGGAGTCTTACGAGCTCAATTCATTACGCAAAGTTGCCGATACGGTGTTACAAGATTGAAGACTGGCTCTTAAGAGACCAATACGGTGTTTGTACTACATCGTCTATAAATTTGAGTCAGTAGTCTAACACCTACCCTATTATAAAAGTCGCAGTCATAAAAGCTTGCCCTTGCACCTAACATGTCTGCTATTATTATTTAATAGTCCCATTATTGTAATTGATAAGTAGCCAGGCCCCGTTTGGCAGGAACTTGCGGTAGCAACAACACGTTTTATTACGTTGACTGTTACCGAGGGCGTGTGCGCGGCTTTTCTTACCGCCTCTTTAATGAACGAAACTGCTGCACGCCGGTTTGATAAGAAGTCGAATTATCTCGACACTTAAGACCGGCTTCTTTAGACTGTACTCGATACGTAAATTACCTATCGCGTTATACGTGTTCGCTTGTTACATTTATACTCTAGACTGTTTACTTATCATCTGAAGAAACTGCAACAAAATTGTATAAAATGCACCGCGTTGAGTATCAAATAGTGCATCATTAAGGTAAAAATGTTTTATTGCGATTCGTAATTAATATCATCATTTTCAAGAATATTTTTTATGACGTAATTGTAGAGGTTTGGAATATATGGAAAAATGTGACAAAGTTAAATAATGCATAAATTTAAATAAAAGCAATATATTGATGTTATATAAGAGAGTAAGTATCTCGGCTCATCATGAGAAAAAAGTATAAGAATCGATATTTTTTAATTTTAAGATCTTTGTTCTTAAAGTAAAATTATTAAAATACTTTCGTAGACCCTAGGAACACCTGGCTGAGGTAAAATTTCATTTTCCACGTCGTGAAGTTAACACGACCGTTATGCGCGCACGAAGAAGAGACGAAGATGCCGAGCTGCTGCATTTCCTGTGCAGCAGCTCAGCATCTTCAGCGTGCTTCGGGGAGGAAGATCGACGCTGGCGTCCTTCTCCACTGGAAATATTACCAGAAATTTCACGGACGCTGCTCGCGCAGCTCTGACACGACGATAGAAGTACGGAGA